>NW_027397067.1:32461384-32464478 GCF_003265705.2 Callorhinus ursinus
TCTTTAAATATTTGGTAGAATTCCCCTGGGAAGCCATCTGGCCCTGGCCTTTCGTTTTTTGGGAGATTTTTGATGATTGCTTCAATTTCCTTAGTGGTTATAGGTCTGTTCAGGTTTTCTATTTCTTCCTGGTGCAATTTTGGTAGTTGATACATCTCTAGGAATGCATCCATTTCTTCCAGGTTGTCTAATTTGTTGGCATAGAGTGGCTCCTAATATGTTCTTATAATTGTTTGTATTTCTTTGGTGTTGCTTGTGATCTCTCCTCTTTCATTCGTGATTTTGTTGCTTTGGGTCATTTCTCTTTTCTTTTTGATAAGTCTGGCCAGGGGTTTATCAATCTTGTTAATTCTTTCAAAGAACCAGCTCCAAGTTTTATTGATCTGTTCTACTGTTTTTTGGTTTCTATTTCATTGATTTCTGCTCTGATCTTTATTATTTCTCTTCTCCTGCTGGTATTAGGCCTTATTTGCTGTATTTTCTCCAGCTCCTTTAGGTGTAGGGTTAGGTTGTGTATTTGAGACCTTTCTTGTTTCTTGAGAAAGGCTTGTATTGCTATATAATTTTCCTCTTAGGACCGCCTTTGCTGCAGCCCAAAGATTTTGAACAGTTGTGTTTTCATTTTCATTGGTTTCCATGAACTTTTTTAATTCTTCTTCAATTTCCTGGTTGACCCATTCATTCTTGAGTAGGATGCTCTTTAGCCTCCATGTATTTGAGTTCTTTCTGACTATCTTCTTGTGATTGAGTTCTAGTTTCAAAGCATTGTGGTCTGAAAATATGCAGGGAATGAGTCCAGTCTTTTGGTACTGGTTGAGACCTGATTTGTTACCTAGGATGTGAACAATTCTGGAGAATGTTCCATGGGCATTAGAGAAGAATGTGTATTCTGTTGCTTTGGGATGGAATGTTCTGAGTATGTCTGAGAAGTCCATTTGGTCCATCTGTCATTTAAAGTCTTTATTTTCTTGTTGATCTTTTGCTTAGATGATCTGTCCATTTCAGTGAGGGGGGTGTTAAAGTCCCCTACTATTATTGTATTGTTGTCAATGTGTTCCTTTGCTTTTGTTATTAATTGCCTTATATAACTGGCTGCTCCCATGTTCGGGGCATAGATATTTTCAATTGTTAGATCTTCTTGTTGGATAGACCCTTTAAGTAGGATCTAGTGTCCTTCTTCATCTCTTATTACAGTCTTTGTTTTAAAATCTAATTTGTCTGATAGAAGGATTGCCACCCCAGCTTTCTTTTGGTGTCCATTAGCATGGTAAATGGTTTTCCACCCCCTCACTTTCAATCTGGGGGTGTCTTTGGGTCTCAAATAAGTCTCTTGCAGACAGCATATAGATGGGTCTTGTTTTTTAATCCAATCTGATAGCCTGTGTCTTTTCATTGGGGCATTTAGCCCATTTACATTCAGGTTAACTATTGAAAGGTATGAATTTAGTGCCATTGTATTGCCTGTATGGTGACTATTACTGTATATTGTCTGTGTTCCTTTCTGGTCTATGTTGCTTTTAGGCTCTCTCTTTGCTTAGAGGACCCCTTTCAATATTTCTTGGAGGGGTGGTTTCGTGTTTGCAAATTCCTTTAGTTTTTGTTTGTCCTGGAAGCTTTTTATCTCTCCTTCTATTTTCAGTTACAGCCTAGCTCGATATAGTATTCTTGACTGCGTATTTTTCTCGTTTAGTGCTCTGAAGATATCATGCCAGTCCTTTCTGGCCTGCCAGGTCTCTGTGGATAGGTCTGTTGCCAATCTAATGTTTCTACCATTGTAGGTTACATATCTCTTCTCCCGAGCTGCTTTCAGGATTTTCTCTTTGTCTCTGAGACTCGTAAGTCTTACTATTAGATGTCGGGGTGTTTACCTATTATTATTGATTTTGAGAGGGGTTCTCTGTGCCTCCTGGATTTTGATGCCTGTTTCCTTCCCCACATTAGGGAAGTTCTCGGCTATTATTTGCTCCAATATACCTTCTGCCCCTCTCTCTCTTTCTTCTTCTTCTGGGATCCCAATTATTCTAATGTTGTTTCATCTCATCGTATTGCTCTTCTCTTGAATTCTGCCCTCGTGATCCTGTAGTTGTATCTCTCTTTTTCTCAGCCTCTTTATTTTCCATCATTTGATCTTCTTTATCACTGATTCTCTCTTCTGCCTCATTTATCCTAGCAGTTAGTGCCCCCATTTTTGATTGCACCTCATTAATAGCCTTTTTGATTTCGACTTGGTTAGATTTTAGTTCTTTTCTTTCTCCAGAATGGTTTCTCTAACAACTTCCATGCTTTATTCAAGCCCAGCTAGTATCTTTAAAGTCATGATTCTGAACTCTAGGTCCGACATTGTACTAATGTCTGTATTGAGTAGCCCCTGGCAGATGGTACTACCTCTTGTTCTTTTTGCTGAGGTGATTTTTTTTGTTTTGTCATTTTGTCCAGAGGAGAATAGATGAATGAGAGAACAAAATGCTAAGAGGTTAACAACGTCCCCAGTAAATATACTCTATACAAATCAGAAAATACCTGAAGCCAGGGGAAAAGAAAGGGAAAGAAAGAAAAAAGTAAGAGAAAAAAAGGAAAAAGAAAGAGAAAAACATAAAAACAAACAAAAACAGAAAAAAACAAAAAAAACAGAATATGATCAAATATGATCAAGCTAGTGCATAGATCAGTGCCACACACTAGATTTTGGGTGTATTTTGGTCTGTTAGAAGAAAGTGCCTCCTAAAATTTTAAAGGAAGAAAGACTTATATATGTACAAAATAAGGGTTGATACGATGAAGGGATGGAAGATGACCGTAAAGATGAAAATTATAAAAGATTTTATAAAACGTATTAATAAGATAAGAAGTTGTTTGAAAAAAAGAAAGAAAAAGATTTAAAAAAAGGAAAAAAAAGGGAAAGAATGTGATCAGGCAACTAGAACAAAGCCATACACTAGTGATTTAGGGTATATTTTGATCTGTTAGAAGAAACTGTATCTCAAAATTTCAAAGAGAGAACAACTTATATATATATATGCCAAAAATAAGGGTAACTACTATGGAGGGATAAAATATGACTCTAAAAATGAAAAATAAAAAATGTTTTTTTTTT
>NW_027397067.1:32464578-32465481 GCF_003265705.2 Callorhinus ursinus
AAAAAACAGTTAAAAAAATTAACTTGAAAAACTAATGAATCATGGTAAAAAAGCCATGAATTCTATGTGCATTATTCCCCTAGCGTTGGAGTTCTCCCATTCTCCTTGATCGGTAAACTTGGTCTTGGCTTGCTGGCTGTTCGTGCTGATCTTCTGGGGGAGGGGCCTGTTGTGGTTCCCAAAGGTCTTTGCCGGAGGCGGAATTGCCCCGCCCTTGTCGGTCCAGACTAAGCAATCTGCTCAGGTTTGCTCTCGGGAGCTTTTGTTCCCTGCAAGCTCTCAGTACAGCTTTGGAGGACCAGAGTGAAAATGGTGGCCTCCCAATCTCTGCCCGGAGGAGCCGAGAACTCGGGGCCCTGCTCCTCAGTGCGCCCACAGAGAAAAGCAGTCAGTCACTCCCGTCTCCCCGGTCTCCGGCTGCACTCCGTGCTCACCCGGACTGTGACCAAGTGTTTCTATCTCTGGCTCCCCACCCCGTGTGGAGTCTCCAAACCCAACAGATCCCTGTGGTGAGCTCCCGCCCCGCTCCTCCCGGGGGAGGAAGGGGAGTCTCCCCTTATCTGCCGCTTGTTGAGTCCCTACTGGAGGAGCAGTGGCCCGACTGGGCCGTGGATCACAGTTTATGGCCACCCCGAGCTGAGAGCCCGCGCCTTGGCTCCGTCTCTGCAGCCGGCTTCCCCGCTCCGATACCTGGGAGTTCTGCTGCACTCAGGCACCCCCAGTCTTTCTGTGACCCCGAGGGTCCTGAGTCCACACTGTCCCGTGAGGGTTCCACCCCCAGCTTAGCCACTGGAGCGACGTCCCTCAGGGGAGCCGACTTCTAAAAGTTCCGATTTTGTGTTCCACGGCTCTATCACTTGCCAGAAGCGGCTGATGGAGGACCCCTCCCCCGCCGTCTATCCT
>NW_027397067.1:32470481-32472392 GCF_003265705.2 Callorhinus ursinus
TTACAGTCTTTGTTTTAAAATCTAATTTGTCTGATAGAAGGATTGCCACCCCAGCTTTCTTTTGGTGTCCATTAGCATGGTAAATGGTTTTCCACCCCCTCACTTTCAATCTGGGGGTGTCTTTGGGTCTCAAATAAGTCTCTTGCAGACAGCATATAGATGGGTCTTGTTTTTTAATCCAATCTGATAGCCTGTGTCTTTTCATTGGGGCATTTAGCCCATTTACATTCAGGTTAACTATTGAAAGGTATGAATTTAGTGCCATTGTATTGCCTGTATGGTGACTATTACTGTATATTGTCTGTGTTCCTTTCTGGTCTATGTTGCTTTTAGGCTCTCTCTTTGCTTAGAGGACCCCTTTCAATATTTCTTGGAGGGGTGGTTTCGTGTTTGCAAATTCCTTTAGTTTTTGTTTGTCCTGGAAGCTTTTTATCTCTCCTTCTATTTTCAGTTACAGCCTAGCTCGATATAGTATTCTTGACTGCGTATTTTTCTCGTTTAGTGCTCTGAAGATATCATGCCAGTCCTTTCTGGCCTGCCAGGTCTCTGTGGATAGGTCTGTTGCCAATCTAATGTTTCTACCATTGTAGGTTACATATCTCTTCTCCCGAGCTGCTTTCAGGATTTTCTCTTTGTCTCTGAGACTCGTAAGTCTTACTATTAGATGTCGGGGTGTTTACCTATTATTATTGATTTTGAGAGGGGTTCTCTGTGCCTCCTGGATTTTGATGCCTGTTTCCTTCCCCACATTAGGGAAGTTCTCGGCTATTATTTGCTCCAATATACCTTCTGCCCCTCTCTCTCTTTCTTCTTCTTCTGGGATCCCAATTATTCTAATGTTGTTTCATCTCATCGTATTGCTCTTCTCTTGAATTCTGCCCTCGTGATCCTGTAGTTGTATCTCTCTTTTTCTCAGCCTCTTTATTTTCCATCATTTGATCTTCTTTATCACTGATTCTCTCTTCTGCCTCATTTATCCTAGCAGTTAGTGCCCCCATTTTTGATTGCACCTCATTAATAGCCTTTTTGATTTCGACTTGGTTAGATTTTAGTTCTTTTCTTTCTCCAGAATGGTTTCTCTAACAACTTCCATGCTTTATTCAAGCCCAGCTAGTATCTTTAAAGTCATGATTCTGAACTCTAGGTCCGACATTGTACTAATGTCTGTATTGAGTAGCCCCTGGCAGATGGTACTACCTCTTGTTCTTTTTGCTGAGGTGATTTTTTTTGTTTTGTCATTTTGTCCAGAGGAGAATAGATGAATGAGAGAACAAAATGCTAAGAGGTTAACAACGTCCCCAGTAAATATACTCTATACAAATCAGAAAATACCTGAAGCCAGGGGAAAAGAAAGGGAAAGAAAGAAAAAAGTAAGAGAAAAAAAGGAAAAAGAAAGAGAAAAACATAAAAACAAACAAAAACAGAAAAAAACAAAAAAAACAGAATATGATCAAATATGATCAAGCTAGTGCATAGATCAGTGCCACACACTAGATTTTGGGTGTATTTTGGTCTGTTAGAAGAAAGTGCCTCCTAAAATTTTAAAGGAAGAAAGACTTATATATGTACAAAATAAGGGTTGATACGATGAAGGGATGGAAGATGACCGTAAAGATGAAAATTATAAAAGATTTTATAAAACGTATTAATAAGATAAGAAGTTGTTTGAAAAAAAGAAAGAAAAAGATTTAAAAAAAGGAAAAAAAAGGGAAAGAATGTGATCAGGCAACTAGAACAAAGCCATACACTAGTGATTTAGGGTATATTTTGATCTGTTAGAAGAAACTGTATCTCAAAATTTCAAAGAGAGAACAACTTATATATATATATGCCAAAAATAAGGGTAACTACTATGGAGGGATAAAATATGACTCTAAAAATGAAAAATAAAAAATGTTTTTTTTTTAAAAA
>NW_027397067.1:32472492-32565440 GCF_003265705.2 Callorhinus ursinus
AAAAAACAGTTAAAAAAATTAACTTGAAAAACTAATGAATCATGGTAAAAAAGCCATGAATTCTATGTGCATTATTCCCCTAGCGTTGGAGTTCTCCCATTCTCCTTGATCGGTAAACTTGGTCTTGGCTTGCTGGCTGTTCGTGCTGATCTTCTGGGGGAGGGGCCTGTTGTGGTTCCCAAAGGTCTTTGCCGGAGGCGGAATTGCCCCGCCCTTGTCGGTCCAGACTAAGCAATCTGCTCAGGTTTGCTCTCGGGAGCTTTTGTTCCCTGCAAGCTCTCAGTACAGCTTTGGAGGACCAGAGTGAAAATGGTGGCCTCCCAATCTCTGCCCGGAGGAGCCGAGAACTCGGGGCCCTGCTCCTCAGTGCGCCCACAGAGAAAAGCAGTCAGTCACTCCCGTCTCCCCGGTCTCCGGCTGCACTCCGTGCTCACCCGGACTGTGACCAAGTGTTTCTATCTCTGGCTCCCCACCCCGTGTGGAGTCTCCAAACCCAACAGATCCCTGTGGTGAGCTCCCGCCCCGCTCCTCCCGGGGGAGGAAGGGGAGTCTCCCCTTATCTGCCGCTTGTTGAGTCCCTACTGGAGGAGCAGTGGCCCGACTGGGCCGTGGATCACAGTTTATGGCCACCCCGAGCTGAGAGCCCGCGCCTTGGCTCCGTCTCTGCAGCCGGCTTCCCCGCTCCGATACCTGGGAGTTCTGCTGCACTCAGGCACCCCCAGTCTTTCTGTGACCCCGAGGGTCCTGAGTCCACACTGTCCCGTGAGGGTTCCACCCCCAGCTTAGCCACTGGAGCGACGTCCCTCAGGGGAGCCGACTTCTAAAAGTTCCGATTTTGTGTTCCACGGCTCTATCACTTGCCAGAAGCGGCTGATGGAGGACCCCTCCCCCGCCGTCTATCCTCCCGAATATCGCCTTGGATTCACTTCTCCGCACGTCCTACCTTCCAGTAAGTGGTTGTTTCTCTGTTCAGAGAGTTGTTGCTACTCTCTTCTTCGATCTCCTGTTGAGTTCGTAGGTGTGCAGAATGATTTGATCCCTATTCCGCTGAATTCTTGAGACCAGACGAAATCCAGGTCCCCTACTCCTCCGCCATCTTGCTCCGCCCCCCTAAACTACACATTTTCTTTAATAAAGGAGAGTAGATGTTATGTACAGAAACATACACGTGCAGTTAAATATATGTGGAAAAGAAATAGAGGGAGACACACACACCAGACAGATGATAAATGACAACAATTCTGAAAAGGAGAGTAAAAGATGACTTCTATGCTACATTCTTTGTAGTTCTTTATTATTTTGATTTGAGCCATGGTAATGTATTAATGGCCTACTTGGGCAATTAAAAAAAGAAAATATGTAAGTGTACATCATCATACATATTTCCTAAACTACAATTACAAATAAAACAGCTTTTAAATTATACTTAAGCTTGAACTTTGAAAAGAAACACTAAGAGTTCTGGGTATATTATTTAAGTTTTACAGCCACATCTCTCATTCGCATTTTTTTTAACAGAAGAAATACAAACATTTAGCCTCTGAAGAATAATGCAAAAAAAGATCCAGCATTACTAAACCCTTGGTAGCAGTATCGGGAAGAATGACTATGCACTAATTGAGTCCATTTCTGATGTATTCATTTTATATATGTCAATTCTTAGTAAATGAAAACTTTATGATATTCCTTATATTTGTATCATTATGAATCTTGTCTTAATGTGATGGAGAAATCTGGAACAATATCACTGTAGACTATGTGAGATGTGCATGAAAGGATATATTGCACTTTCATATTAAAGGCAAATGGATAAAAAAATGGATTAAAAAGAATATCCATCATAGTATTTTTGTAAAGCAACTGTAAATCTCATTTTTATGCTAACATTTCACGTAGTTTGTTTATAGTGTTCAATCAACATTCAAGTACATGCTTCTTTGCCAAAACAGATAAATACTCAACAAAATTTTAAGGAAAAAAATGTTCTAAAAGTGGACTTGGAACTATGTCATACACTTGAAACTAACATAACATGGTATGTCAAGCATACACAAATAAACACATTTTTTAAAACGAATTTAAAGCATCAGGCACCTGAAATTTAAACCAAAAGTGCAATAATATGGATAATCAAACACATACTTGCCAAATTTTCTGTCTGCAAGTGATAAATTTGAGAAAAGAAATACGAATATATATGCCATTTTCTGATACTCCTTTCTCTTACTGAGTGGTAAATGACTAGAGGAAAGAAATTCTCAGATCTCTCATTCCCACCATCATATTTTTGTGCTGAGAGTTTTTGAAATAATCACAGTAAGTTCATCTCAAGACAATCACCATGAAAATGACTTGAGTACTGCACATAGCCTAAAGCAAATGCAATTCATCATGCTCATTTAAAACTGCCAACATATCATGGTTTAAATGCATTTGTGAATTTTTCAGCCATTCCTTTACTTAAAGAATGAGTAATTATGGGAAAGAAGCCAGAGCAAATTTGAACTCTATGAGGGCAAGCTAAATTTATTTTCCATCCTTATGTTGCATACATGCACATGGTTCCCCAAAACAGCAGTATTGAGCAAATATTTATTGTTGAATAAAATATGAAAATTATGAAACCGATTTACCTACGTTGTTCAGAAAATGAGTTGGAAGATAAATTCATTTGTTCCAGGGAATAGTAGTTATGTAATGGTGAGAATACTAGGCACAGATACTGAGAGTTTATTCAAAGGTGGTATCATGATCAGTTAGCTTCTCAAATATTAGAACTCATAAAGGCCTTACAAATGTACCCTCGATTTGTCTTGTTCAGAACACATCCTCAATATTCCTCAACCATGATATGTAGGGCCATTGATATATCACTTCAAGCATAAAGTTTGCCCTGAATCTCATTATAAGAATTGATACAGGAGCCCCCGGGTGGCTCAGTCGGTTAAGCGTCTGACTCTTGGTTTTGGCTCAGATCATGATCTCAGGGTCGTAGGCTTGAGCCCTGTGTTGGGATCCATGCTCAGTGAGGAAGTCTGCTTAAGATTCTCTCTCCTTCTTCCTCTGCCCCTCCCACTCATGCTCACTCTCTCTCTCTCTTAAAAAAATAAATCTTAAAAAAAAAAACTGATACACTCTCTTTTGTATCAAATCTTTGTCATTTCCATATCTCTATTATAAAATGTACCACATAGAATTTATAATTCTTTGTTTCCTTGTGTCATTGGATATCGCCCATGGATCCCTCCAAACTGGCTCTTTCACCTCCTCCACTCTGTGGTGCACCAAGGAGAGCTCATTTCTATAAGCTGCACTACTAGAGCTCCCTTGCTCTTTGTCTTCTGATTTGGTTCAGCTAATGGAGGCACAGAGGAAATCAGAGGCTCAAAAGAGCACATTATGATATTTTCCCCTAGGAAAGGGGAGATGTGATAAGAATACCCTTATTCTTAGGTAGGTCACAGATTTGCAGTGTCTATGTTTCTCTGCTGAAGACCTTGGTTCTGTTGAACAGTTAGAATTCTATCTAGATTTCAATAACTGTTTTGTCCAGTTGTTCAGTCTTCCAGTGCTAGGGTTAGCAAACTCCCTACTATTGCAAATCATTAATTTTGTTTCCTTTAGACCCACACACATCTTTTTGAAGAAAAGCTTCATTATCTTTCCTCAGTTACCCTGTTTGAGTGCTGTCTTTTTTCTTTCTAGCATCATAACTGACACACTTAACTATATGACCATAAAAATGTTTCAGTCAAGTACCATGACTTTCATCCTTGTATCCCAGCACTAATCAGAGTTTAGTCAAGTAGTGTGAGTTAAATTAATGTTTATTCCACCCATTCTTAGTCAATATCTCCATGATGATAGATAGATAAATGATAGACTGATAATCTTACTTAAATGTTAACAAGAAAAGAGGTCTATAGAACTTTGCTTTTGCTTGATTTTCAAATTATGCTCATTAACCTACATATATATCTCAAAATTTTGGCATTCTTAAGGAGCCATGTCAGTGTGGGAGCCTAGGGCAGGCCACTTTAAACTGTACCACTTTGCCATACTGATTATTCTGAGTTAAGAAATAGGCACTGCAAGAACAACAATATGATCTCCCTCCCACACACATGCTTTGTCTCCAGAAAACAGGAAATAAACCTCCCATATGAAAGGCACCATCACTGCATGAGGAGGAAGAGAGGCATCCTTATCATCAGAGACAGGAAATTTAGGGCCTAAGAACCTGAGTTAAACACACCTTGTTACTTTTACTAATTCACTACCCAAACCCAAATACTTCTGGTTAGAATTCATTACTAATTGAAGCTCCTGAACATTAGGAGCTTTCTTTGTCCTGTCAAATACTCACAGACTTATGTTTCTTTGTCCAAAAAGTAAAAACACTGCCTGCCTTGCTCATTTCTTAAGGACTCAAGGTCTCGATTTTGTTATTGGGCCTTGGTATGTATGTAATTAAACTTTGGATTTTTTTTTTTCCTGTTAATCTTTCCCATGTCAATTTCAGTCTTTTTCTTTTTTTGAGATTTTATTTATTTATATGAGAGAGAGAGAGTGAGCGAGAGAGTAAGGGAGATCTCAAGCAGGAGGGAAGGGTAAATGGAGAAGCAGATTTCCCGCTGAGCAGGAAGCCCAATGCAGGACTCGATCCCAGGACCCTGGGATCATGACCTGAGCCAAAACCAAGAGTCAGACACTTAACCGACTGAGCCACCCAGGTGCCCCATCTCAATTTAATTCTTAGACCATCTAGAAAAATCTCACAAGGTAAAGAATTTTTCCTCTCCAACATGAGAAAGGGAGGTTCCAAAAATAATCTGTAAGGGTAAAGCAGGGGAAGGTGGAGAAAACATAGGAAAGTAATAATCAAAATTTGAACATCTATTATTTTTCCAGAGCATGAAACCTACCCTCTATCTATGTTTTTTTTTACTCTCAAATAAGGTACTTAATCACATCTATAATAGGAATAAGAATATGACCTTAAAGAAAAATGATGTTTGTTGGAAAATATTTTAAAATCAGAAATACCTAAAGGTTGCTCAAATATTTGTTCATTTGTTCACACACTAAAAGACACATTGAGCCTTTGTCTAGAACTGTGGTAGACTCTGGAATGATAGGCCATAAAAGCAAAACTATACTTTTTAGTTGTATTTTGGGCAAATTCTGAATTCAAACACTCAATTTGAAGATATTTGAGTTTAAGGGTGCCTGGGTAGCTCAGTCAGTTAAGCGTCTGACTCTTGGTTTTGGTTCAGGTAGTGATCTCAGGGTCCTGAGATCGAGCTCCATGTCTGCCTCCTCATAAATAAAGAAATCTTCAAAGATATTTGAGTTTTAATCTATACTATTTAGAAAATAATTTCACTATTTGAAAATACATTGGTTATATTCATCTTCAAAGATTTTATACTCTTCTTTAAATAAAAAAAAGCAATGCACAGAAACAATGTAATAAAAGAGCTTACCAAAAACCCCAGTGATCATTTACTCTAACTTTCAGCTTTAAGTTGCATTTACCTATTTTATTAATAGAATTTCACAGTGTTCTTAGAACTAGTCTAAATGTCATTCAGAGAGTTAATAAATTGTTCTACAGGTTTTACTGGAATATGATTCTCAATAAGGCCTAAAGAGAGAAAGTGTGTGTGTGTATATATATGTATATATATACATAAATATATACTATATCTAATATATTAAATACATATAATATATATAAATTTATATATAAATCCCAATGTGGGACTTGATCCCAGGACCCTGGGATTATATATTATATATAAAAATACATATTATATATAATATAAATATATAATGGATATTATATATATTATTTTAATAATAAAATAAATATATTATTTATATATATAAATATATATACGTGCATATATATATATATATATATATATATTTAGGTTACATTTTATAAGGCCTTTTCCCAACCTAGTTAAACTTGAAATCTGTCCTTTGTAATAAGTTCTATATATATAGAATTTTTGTTACTTATGATACTGATTTTAACGATTGTGTAATAGGAATATAAATTTGTGTGCATTAGTTATATATCAGGGCTAGCTCATGTAATTTATCTTTTAATATTATGGAACTTAATGGTTTCCAGTTATTCTTAGTATTTCCATAAACATTTGCAGATTTCTATAAGTGAAATGTATCTTCAAATAATTTTCATAAAATATTTATCTTTTCAGTATATTCCAGTATTTATATTTAGTCCTATTTAGCTTGATCAACTCCACAAAATAAGTTTGAGTTATTGTAATATATATATTTATATATATAATGAATATATAATATATATAATATATACACACATAAAATTATACAAGTGTATATATATTTATACAAATCTATATAAATACATAATACACTATATGTATATATATATATGACACACAAAAAACTCTTTTACATACATTATTCTAAGTAATGTTCATTATTTCATGTAATGACTATAGAACAGACAGGTCGTCTTCTTTTTGCA
This sequence comes from Callorhinus ursinus, assembly GCF_003265705.2. Lineage (NCBI taxonomy): Eukaryota > Metazoa > Chordata > Mammalia > Carnivora > Otariidae > Callorhinus > Callorhinus ursinus. The sequence continues at coordinate 32,479,016 of NW_027397067.1, forward strand.
GATTAAAACAACAAAAAGCAAAAAAACAACCTAAGTCTCAGAGGAGTTATGCAAAGTTTATACCCCCAGGAAGTCAAAGACTTAATAAATAGACTCAGATCTTCAAAAACTAAATCTTAGCAGCAAAATACGATCCCGGACAATGCAAGGCATTCTTGTCTTTGCATGATCATTTGAATCCCAAGCCACATAGCCCGAGGCTTAATGGAAGAAGGCAGAAATAATTTTTTTACAATAATTTTGCTGCAAAGATTCTGTCAGATATTTCCACAGAGTGGAAAGATCACAGAATGTTAGCATAGCCACTAATTATATCCTCTGTGTGGAGAGGAAGACACTGAGGTGCAGCCAATGCGTGTATGATTCAAAGCCTGGCAGAAATGATTTTGAACCTTGTCATTGCCTCTCACTTCAACCAGATGCTTTAGGAGACAGTAGACCTATCTGAACTTTCGTTGTCTGTTTTGTCAAGAACAGGACGATGATGATGTTCACTTGCCAAGCTTATTGCAATGATTTTATTTAATAGGCATACATTCAGAAATAAGATGAGGCAAAACTTTTATTTCCTGAAATTCTCTTGGTCTCAGACTTCTATATTCCTAATGTCAGGAATGTTTTCTTCCTTCTAATTAAATGTAACTGTTTGTTGCTTAAAACAAAGTCTTCTTTGGAGGCTTCCTCCTTTCAAGAGCTCTGTCCTGTCTCTCTTTCTTCAATGGCAGGACAGAGGAGAAGTTTTCACTTCCACATGGGTATTGGCTGAGTGGTACTGAGCCACTGAGCCCTAATTCAAGTGTTTAATTCTACTTGGCCTGCATTCTTTGGCCTCTGTTTTTGTTTCTTTGTTTTTCCTTTTTGTCTTCATCCTGGTAGATCTTGGCCAGTTGGGTAGCTGGGCATCCTGCATTTTATATGCTGTTTTGTGCCAAGTCCTACGAGGCCTTTTACATTTTGGGCCAGAATGTGTTGTTTATTACCATGTACCTGCTATTGACTCCAGATGGGAGATCCCTGTATTCTGCAGTCACTTCCTTCCAAATTCTTGGCTCTTTTGATATACTAATTCTCTGCCCGTGAGGTCCCGGGGGAAAAAAAATTTTTTTTTTGCAGTTTTTTCTACCCTGAGAATGTGTAACCTAATAAGGTTTTAGATAGACCCATCTACTTAGTACCTTCCATAGCCATTGATACTCTACATAAACATACCCTGTTAGATTTAAGACAATACTATGAGCATTTTTTGAGAACCTTGCAAACTTTCAAGACATTGAAATTTACCACCAAACCCCAGAGATCTATCTGGATATTTCTACCATATATTCTTTTTTTAATAAAGCATTTATTTATTTATTTGACAGAGAGAGAATGAGAGAGCCAGCATGAGCCAGGGTGAGGGGCAGAGGGAGAGGAAGAAGCAGACTCCTCACTGAGCAGGGAGTGCAACATGGGGCTCAATCCAGGAACCCTGTGTTCATGACGGCCAAAGGCAGATGTTTAACCAACTGAGCCACCCAGGCGCCCCTCTACCATATATTCTTAACTTGTAACGTAAGGGGTAGCAAAACCTATGAGTTTAACTTTTAGTCATTCTGCATCTTGTTCCCTTGTTTCTTTCTATATAACTGTTCCAATGAGGCAGAAATGTGCATGACATTTTTTAGCTCTCCTATGCTATGGGATACATTGATCTTTCCTTTATGTTCTAGTTCTTAATATTTAAAATCTGAAAAAAAATAAAATCTGAGGAATCTCATGAAAACATTATTCTCTCTCTCTCCTTCTGAAATTACAAGACTATTACCTTACTAGGGTTAAAGATATTGTATGTAGAGAGCAAAACCAAAGAAAGACATTTTTTATTCAGAATATCATCCCTCTTTCCAGTCCCCATGGGAATAAGCTTCAGGTTTAGGGCCTCATCTCAACAACAAAAAGTTACTGAAATGGAGGAAAAATTACCCACAATGAAAAATAATTTAAATATTATTTAAAAATATTCTCTTGCTATACCTTTAAGGCACACAACACATCTGGCATATTACATGTGCCCAATAAGTTTAGGTTAAAATTATTATTACCTATAATTACGATATATAGGTAAATACACATATATACATACACATGTCCATACACATATATGCACATACATATATGTGTTTATTTAAATAATTGTATACAATTTTACATGATTAACATAGCTTAGCTATAATTGTTTATACTGTGCTCACAAAAAAAATTCATTAACATATTTGTTAATACTATGCATGTTATTCTTCTAATAAAGCAATGTTAACTTTCAAGGTTACCCTTGATCAAAACTAAAAACATACATGATCCATGTTTGATTGGCATTCATATGTGTGAGACAGTAGAAAAATAATTACCCTTCACTCTGAAACAGAAACAAACAAGAAGCAAATGTTAACCCTTGGACTTAAGAAGCTTACATCCTGGGCCTGAGGAGAGATAAATTTAGAGATATCAAGGAATTGACATCACTGCATAAACAGCTGCATTTGTTTTAAGATTTTTAAAAATTTTATTGATTTTTAAAGATCGCTTTTAAAACAATTTAATAAAGTGCCATATCTTGTTGTTATAGAGGCTATAGGCTCTTTTCACAAGGAGCTAAAAAAAGGTTTTGTACATTTCCTTCAATCATAAATATACTCAAATAGACTCTACTTAAAAATTGTATTAATGCAGCAAATTTAGAGAAGGGTTTTCACAATTCTGTATTATAAGTATTTGACCACACACCTAACTAGTGTGACCTGCTCTGTCAGTAATGTCTTGAGTTCTCTAACACTCCCCTGGAATTTCAATCAGTCATTTCAATAAGCTTAACATCATATGCCATCAGAGACTTCCTTCTCTGAGTTACTTATTCTCCAAAATGTTATGTGACTATTTATTGCCAGGAAACTTTCTAAACATAGAAAGGTGGATGAAATATTTTTCTTCCCTTAAAATGACAACATAGTGGGGACGAATAAACATTTTTTCAAAAGACTAGAGCAAATATAAATAGGATAACGGAAATCTGCGGCACAATAGGAGATCAGGAAATAGGGGAGGAGCTGCTAAGGAATGCTACATGTGAAAGAAATAATTTTTTTTATATAGAACATCACTATTGAGGTAAATTTACATAAAATTAAATTTATCAATTCTAAGTAAACAAGTTTATGACTTTTGACAAATGTCCAGTCATATAAAAACTACCACAATCAGGGCGCCTGGGTGGCTCAGTCGGTTAAGCGACTGCCTTCGGCTCAGGTCATGATCCTGGAGTCCAGGGATTGAGTCCTACATCGGGCTCCCTGCTCAGCGGGGAGTCTGCTTCTCCCTCTGACACTCTTCCCTCTCATGCTCTCTCTCTCTCATTCTCTCTTTCTCAAATAAATAAATAAAATCTTAAAAAAAAACTACCACAATCATAATATAGAATACTTATAACACCTCCCCTATAAAGGGATTGACCCTTTTCAGTCAGTCCTTCCCTATCAACACTCACAAATATGCTTTTTGTCACAATAATATTGTCTCTTCCAGAATTTCTATAAATAGGATTATATCTGTTGTTGCTGGCTTCTTTTACTTAGCATGATGCTTTTGAGATTTGTCTGAATTATTACACATACAAGTTTATTTCTCTATTCCTAAATTGTATTTCATCTTATTCATCCTTTCACAAGCTGATGGACATTTATATTATTTCCAATTTGAGGCTATTCTGAAAGAAGCTTTTATATATTGATTTATGTTTCAAGTTTTTATTTAAATTCTAGTTAGTTAACATATAGTGTAATATTGGTTCCAGGGGTAGGATTTAGTGATTCATCAGTTACATATAACACCCAGTGCTCATCACAACAAGGGCTCTCCTTAATGCCCATCACCCATTCAGCCCATCCCCCACTCCCCTCCTCTCAGTTTGTTCTCTATAGTTAAGAGTCTGGGTTTGCCTCTCTCTCTCTCTCTCTCTCTCTCGATTTTTTTCCTTCCCTTATGTTCCTCTTTTTGTTTCTTAAATTACACACATGAGTGAAATCATATGGTATTTAGTCACTGATATTACTCTGACTGGTGTTGATAGTATGATAACTGAATTATTTTTGTTCACATTTGCCTGATGAATTTTATTTATATTTTAATCTTTATCATTTTATTGTATATAAGCTATAAAATGAATACTTTCTTGAGTTAATCCCTAAAGAAATTACAGAAAGAAAGCAGGTTACAAAACTAGTCAATATTCATATATATATATATAATACTTATAATTATGAATATTTTAATAGTTAAATGTGTTTGTGGATGTTTGGGTATATATAATGACAAGAATAAAACCTAAGTTTGTCAGTTTTTCTTAAGTGGTATGATATGGAATTATTTTTCCAAATTATACTTTTTCATATTTTTATAATAACATTTGAACTTGACAGATAAAAATATAAGCAACATTAAAGAGTATTTAAAATTAAAACTAAAAGCCTTGTATTTATTATACTGAACTCAAAGTTCTATCATTTTTTTCAAGTTCATTCACACAACAATATTCAGTGAAATGTCTTGTGCCAAGTAAATTTTATGACACATTGAATTCCTTTTTCATTTTTTGAGATTACAATTAAAATTAGTGTATTAAACATTTTGAGAACTTCGGTAGAACAGAAAAACAGCATTCTCAAACTTATTTCATAACTGAGCCCTCTTCCAATTACATCCAGCACACACAGTTGGAAACAATGCTTCATACTGGGGGATGTATTTATCTGTCAAGTACATAAACTTGTATAAATGGCTCTTGTGCTTATAATGGGAGGGAGTGAAAATTTTGTGAAAAGTGAGTTTGAAAAATGAATATATTAATATTTACTACCATGATAATAAATTTCTTTTGAGGATTTATCATTTGGGTTTTAAAAGTTATTTCAACATTTATCAGAAGAGTAAGGTCTATCTCCATAATGTTCTTTTCCTTTTACCTTCCTTTGTAATGTGACATTAAACTCCTTTGGGTTTGAATTATATTCATCAATCAGATCTGTTGTATGTGTTCCTAAGCTTCAAGGAAAAAAAGGAAAATATAAATAAATATATCAAATACAAAATCTAGAGTTTTTAGTGTAGATCTGAAAAGACCATTTCTTCAAAGCAGTGTGTAAATAATACGTTCTAATAGAGTGATAAAGAAAATTTAAGCTTGAGACTAAGCAAGAAGAAGAAGTGTGTCTATAATATGCTGTTTATCTTCTAATCAATTCTGATTTGCTTCAACATTTATCACATGGAATTAAACACTTCCCATACTTATTTTGATGCAAGCTCTATCAATCTAGTATATGAGTCCCTCGGAGAAAGGAGGATTTGCTTTGGTTTATCAGAACTCTCAAAATGTTGCCCATTGATCTAATCAGCTATTTATGCCTCTATTTTTAAGAGGGATTAAACTATATTTTAGGAGTGTAAGGTTCACTGAATAAAATGCAAAATGACTCTTATTGCACTCTGTGGTCTCAGCCAGGGTCATCTTTAAAATTGTAAATGCTGTTTCAACAAGTTTCTGTCTACTCTGACAGAATAATGAAAAATCCCCAAGTTGTCATTAGTACCATCCATCACCATTCCCGACCACATATCACTGACAAGGAATCTTATCTATTGATTTAAAATCTGAGTAGGGACATGAGGAAACAACTGTCCCTTGCAGTAAATGAATGTCGTTCAGTTCAATGATTAAGAACACAGGGTCTATTCGCACACATCACACAGACACATGTACTTCAACACGTAATCTTTATGCTACTCCCTGATCATTAGCGCAGTTCATTAATAAAAAAGTAGATACTTTAAATATACACAAGGTAAGAGATAATAAAAGTGATGCTTTGGGGTGCCTGGGTGGCTCAGTTGGTTAAGCAACTGCCTTCGGCTCAGGTCATGATCCTGGAGTCCCGGGATCGAGTCCCGCATCGGGCTCCCTGCTCAGCAGGGAGTCTGCTTCTCCCTCTGACCCTCTTCCCTCTCGTGCTTTCTCTCTCTCTATCTCATTCTCTCTCTCAAATAAATAAATAAAAAATCTTTAAAAAAAAATAAATAAAAATAAAAAAAATAAAAAAAGTGATGCTTTGTTATTATGTTAAAAAATAATAAATATAGAAAAGCTTGCCATGATGTGATATTTTTTCAATGGGTGAAAGGAGGTGAAAAAGAGTGAAAGAAAAAAAAAACATATATATAGATAATGCCAAAAATAAAGAAAAATATGTTTTCTTTTTCTAAAACTTTTAAGAAGTGTGGTAATGACAGAAAGGAAGACATAGTCTGCAACATGTTTAATACATTTTAGATTCAATTGTATCTACTGATTGAATTCCCTCTGTTATTCTGGATGGAAATATGAAGGAGAGTGGAACTGAGTAAGACACCTATAAGGGACACTCATATGATGGTACCCATGCGTTTACTGCATTCCATTAACAAGAAGCTTAAAATACAGGCACCAGGAAATATCAGCACTTGTGTATTGTGCAAATATATACAGTCTGTACACTTCACCTGTAAAAGAGAAAGTTACAAAGGATATCACTAAAAGTCTCAGTGAATGATATGAATCAGTAATGTACAGCAATAAAAAACCTTAGTTGTGAAAATTGCCAATGATAAATGATTATTCTAACATTCATTAATTTATTCTGTTTGGCCTCAGATCCAGTCTAAAGTCTTATCAAATCTTTTTCTCAAAACCTACTGCACACCGTCTTTAAAACCATTTTTACTGGGGCACCTGGGTGGCTCAGTCGTTAAGCACCTGCCTTTGGCTCAGGTCATGATCCAGGGTCCGGGGATCCAGCCCCGCATCAGGCTCCCTGCTCGGCGGGAAGCCTGCTTCTCCCTCTCCCACTTCCCCTGCTTGTGTTCCCTCTCTCGCTGTGTCTCTCTCTGTCAAATAAATACATGAAATCTTTAAAATAAATAAATAAATAAATAAATAAATAAATAAATAAATAAAACCATTTTTACCAGTTTTTAATATTTTCTTAAATAAAACACAGCATGAGTTCTAGGTTGCATAATTGCATATTGTTTTAATTTGTAAATTACACTTTATCAAATGTCTTGATACTTAGTATTTTTCCCCCAAGGGTACTTTAACTAGTATGTTACTGTAGTAACAAGATCTTTCCGTTTTTCAAATCTCTGCTAATTTTACTTATATATGTATTTATGTATGTATGTATTTAAAGATTTACTTATTTATTTGAGAGAGAGAGAGAGAGTGCATGAGTGGGAGGGGCAGCAGGAGAGTGAGGGGGAGAGAGAATCCCAACCAGACTCCACACTGATCACGGAACCTGACATGGGGCTCGATCTCAGGACCATTAGATCAGGACCTGAGCTGAAACCACGAGTCAGACAGTCAACCAACTATGCCACCCAGGAGCCCCTCTGGTACTAATTTTAAACTTAGTTCATATCAAGTAAATGTTAAATCATACACTTTGAGATATAAAAATATTTATTTTAACAAACTCAGTAATATAAATATGATTACTAAGATGGGATTTTTATCTATTTAACCATTTTAGACTTGTGGTTTTCTTTCTTTCATTTGTTTAAATCTGCTTTTAGTTTTATGCTACTCTAGCTATGTAGCAATTACACTGGACAATATTACAATGAACACTGAGAAAATTTTTATGGATATGTCGTTGATTAGGGTTAACAACAGTATTTCCTTCTAGTTCTTAGTGATTTAAATGGACCAAGTCTTCTGTACTTGGTCACAAAAAAAAGCACGTTTTACAGGTGATGATTTTGATGAGTGTTAAAAAAAAGAATTCATGCTGTTTTACTATTGATTCACTTTGAACTAAAATATACTGCAAGAAAAAAACATGTTGCAAATTTTAAGGCTTAAATTGTGTTATTCTTATTTAAAATCCTCAATATAATGTAGGAACAGAGGGGGTTATTCTCTTTTTGAGGGAATCTCTATCTCCTAGGGTCCTACAATTTTGTTTCTATCTCTAAGTACTTCTCAGAATCAGTTACATGCAGTGCTCCCTCGTTGCCGGTCGTATAGCTCAGCCCACTGGAACCTTTTGAAATCCATACTGCCCTTTTGTAAAAGCGTTCTAAAGAGCTCCAGTTTTGCATTCACATGATTCAGCAGGTAATCAGGCTTACTCGCAGACCTTGGATTTCTACACTTTCTCCGTGCACAAACCCCTACATTATATTTTGTGACTTATATTTATGTCCTTTCCCTGTGGAGCCTTACCATCTTTGCTATTCCCTTCAAAACCTGGAGTTCTGTTCCAGAGCTGGAGTTTCATGGATGCATCTCTACATTTTGCTTCAAACCTCCTGATACCACCTTTTATTTTGTTAAAGGAAGGTATGATAAGAATATACCGTATGCTAGATCCTATGCTAGGTAATGGGAACAGCGTTGCCCTAGTCATCGGCTATAGTTAATTGAAAGATAGAAGTGTCAACAAAAATTTCAATTATGAAATACAAGTAAATTATGAATTAGAACAAAAGTGAAAATAATGAAATGGTTAAATTAATTTGCAGAAGGAGAAGATTTTACATAGAAAATATCACTCTTTAGAATGAATACAACTTCAGGGAAGTGTCACAGGAATGTGATTAAGAAGAATGGGATGCAAAGATTGCTTTTACAAATCTCTAGTCTTTCTGAAATTCTTCTGTTATTAGATCTATTTGACCTCAATCTCATCTGAATCCCACCTCATAATTATAGTCCACTCTGGGAAAATCCTATGTTTATATAAAATTTGGCTCACCAAATGGCAAATGTTGCTGTGTCTTGTGTCCTATAACCATAAAGTATGGCTACAATTTATTAAGCCTTGGGTTGATGACAGAGCCAAGAGAGAGAGAATGGAGGGAAGGGAGAGAGGAGGGAAGGAGGAGAGAAGAGAAGAGAAAGAAGAACAAAAAGGGAAGAGAGTGGAAGGGGAGAGAAAAAAATACCAATATTGGAGCTGGAGTAATCTTTTTTTTATGATTTATTTAATTTATTTTAGATTGCGAGAGAAGGAGAGAGAGTGCAAGCAGGGGAAGGGGCAGAGGGAGAAGGAGAGAGAACATCTCAAGCAGATTCCCCACTGACCATGGAGCCTGAGGCAGGGCTCAAACCCCGACCTTGAATTCATGACCCGAGCCGAAATTAAGAGTTGGATGCTCAGGGCACCTGGGTGGCTTAGTCGGTTGAGCGGCTGCCTTCGGTCATGATCCCAGGGTCCTGGGATCGAGCCCCACATTGGGCTCCCTGCTCAGCAGAGAGCCTGCTTCTCCCTCTCCCTCTGCCTGCCTCTCTGCCTACTTGTGCTCTCTCTCCATCTCTCTGTCAAATAAATAAATAAAATAAAAAAAAAAGAGTTGGACGCTCAACCAACTGAGCCACCAAGGCACCCCAAAGCTGAAGTATTTTTTATAACCTATAAACATGTTCCTGTCTTCTATTTTTTTCCACCTATAAGACTGATTTTTCACACTATGTCTTTTGAAATTTTCTTCTAAGTCTGTTACAATTCTCTTATGATTGTCATCCAAATAAGTTCCTGGGTGGCTCAGTTGTTAAGCGTCTGCCTTCGGCTTAGGTCATGATCCCCCACATCGGGCTCGCTGCTCAGTGGGAAGCCTGCTTCTCCCTCTCCCACTCCCCCTGCTTATGTTCCCTCTCTCACTGTGTCTCTCTCTGTCAAATAAATAAATAAAATCTTTAAAAAAATAAGTTCCAAATGGTTTCTGCTATATAACAGTTTCTTGTATAAAATAGAATGCATTTCTCCTTCACATAAAAGATCAAAGGTAGGTAGTTCAGTTCAGATATGGAGACTCTGAGGTATGGAGAGACCCAGACTCCTTATCTATCATGCTAATGTCAGTTTTTACCTCCACAGGTCAAAGTGTATTTTGAGGCTCTGGTCATCATGTTTCTACTCCAGAAATTATCCCACAAAATTCTGCATGCATTCCACTGGTCTGGTGTGAGTCACATGGCCACACCTAGCTACATAGAAGTCTGGGGAAAATAGTCTTTAAAATGGATATTTTACCACTTTAAATAAGATGAGATATACATTACTAAGGAGAAAAGGAAATATTGCATATTTAGTGGTAACCAATATTTCTTTTAGTGCTTTGAGATATAAGTACCATTTGCTGTTTCAAGTCTTTAAAATCAGGTATCGATAGTGTGACCATCTCCTTCAATTAAACTTATCATTTTTAAAAATAGAGAGTATATTTTAGTTGCAGACCATCTTTTTGTGCTGCCCTTGAATCTCTGTGATGTTCTAGTTATTTTCCCCCTAAATTTTATCTGCTGTAATCATTAGTGGCATTTTCTAAATACTCTGGTCTTTCTTGAGCACTTACATACATTATTTTTCTTTTGGGCTTGAGTAGAGCAGCTCTAGTACCTAAGGTTGCAAAAGCCCTGCAATGATTTGAACTACAATGATCTCTCCAGCAATGGTTTAATCCTTAGATTAATAGTTAATCCTTAATCACTTCTCTACATACCAGGAGCAAACTTCTTTTCTCTCAGGCTCCATTCCTCAATGGCAGGAACACCTTCATGCCATCTTATTTGCTTCCTCTCAGCTTCTTGTGAACCAAGAAGACCAGATTCACCAAAGAGGGAAAATGTCACTCTCCTCCAAAAAAGTCCAGGGGCTTCCAAGCCAAGGTCTTCCCAGAAGCTTTGTGTTCAGATATTCATTTTCAGTGTTCTAACCCTACCTTCTAAAGCCCTATATGGTTCAGAGATGAGAGAACCTGCAAAAACTCTTAAAGACCTCACTGCATCAATGACCACATTTTCACACTGCAAGTCTCAGTTGCTGAAAAGAACCAGCGGCTGCTTTGCTCAGGAGAGGAATGTAGTTGGGAGTTGGGAATAGATTCAAGGCAGGAGACATTCCAATCACCATCTTCAAAGAATTTGGAAGATGATTTAAAGCTATTTAAATTTTCTCATTAGTAAATTCCTTTCTTCGGTTTGATCTTAAATAGAATTCTACATGAAAGCTGAACTTACTAACTGAAGAAAAGGGCAAGTTCTGCAGCCTTTTAGCTACCCAGGAATGTAGTTTTAAAAACAGTGATCTATTGCCTATTTGACATCCGTTGAAAGAAATTCAGAACTATTATTTGAAGTAAATCTTTGTATCCAGCAGGTATCTCTTTTACTTTGGCTGTGCAGAGGTGGAATGTCATCTATTCTGGAATCTCTTTTTCTTTACAAGAGGAAGGCAAAAATTCCTTCTTCAGTGATAAATGTCAAAGAACAGGAATCTGTCCTTCGTGGAATACACTGAAAGAACATACTGAGAGCCCCTTTTTAAGAATGGTGGATAGTAGTAGTGAGACCAATACTTGTACTGAAAATAACTTATATATTTGCTTTAAAATGTTTTAAAAATCATCAAAATAAAATCAGCAAAGAGCTGACATGATATTAAACAACTAATCCAAATCCGAAAACTAATCCAAATTTCAAATAAGAGTTATAGAGGGTTTTCATGTCATCACTATTGTCTAAATTCTTATTATTAGAAAAAATAATATGTTTTATAATTATGTTCTTATTTTCATTTTAGCAATCTTTGGGCTAGATGCTTGATTTTATATCTTATCTGATAACATGCTTATCTGAGGGATATTGGGCAAGTTGTATATATTCTCTAGGACTTAGTTTCCAGATCTGTAAAGTTTTTGTAATAAAACCACTTGCCTCCTAGAGTTCTGAGATAATTATATGAATTATTTGACATAAAGACTGATGCCTAGAATTTGGTAAGTGCTCAATAATATTTAGCTATTAATCAATTTTGGAATAATTTTTGTAGTATACAATTTTTAAGGCCATCTCAAATTACTTTGAAATGAGATAGGGTATAAATACATTCTAACATCTATGTCTGCATGCATACTCATGTCAATGAAGTATTTCCTCTGAGGAGTTGTATGTCTCAAATTCCTCACGGCCCTGCTTGTCCCATCTCCCCTGTCATGAAGTCTTTATTGGGTAGATTTCATCTTCTTAAAAAGAACAGTTTCCCAGGGTGCCTGGGTGGCTCAGTCGGACTCTTGAATTTGGCTCAGGTTTGATATCAGGGTCCTATGATCGAGCCCTGTGAAGAGTCTGCTTGTCCCTCACCCTCTGCTCTTCCCCTTGCTCTCGCTTTCAAATAAATAAATAAATAAATAAAATCTGTTTTTTTAATGTTATATCCTTTTTTATTACATTATGTTAATCACCATACATTACATCATTAATTTTTGATGGAGTGTTCCAGGATTCATTGTTTGCGTATAACACCCAGTGCTCCATTCAGTAGAATAAATAAAATCTTAAAAGGAAAAAGCAATAGTTTTCCAAGTCCCAGTCCCATTCTGTGTATGTAGTTCTCCCAGGCTTGCATTTGCCCATTGAAGTATACACCACCTTTAACCTAGGAGACAGTACTCATTAAAATTCATTAAAATCAATTACTTATGTATAACAAACAATAAAAACATCTGATGTACAATTTTTCACTTGAGAAGCACAAAAAACAAGAAAATCAACTAATCATAAAAACTTATAAAATTATTTCAAATACTTTTCTGGCTTAAAGAGCTGTCTTATTTATATACAGCTGTATGTTCAGGGGATTTTGAAGTGTGACATTTGGAGTACATGATAAACTACAGTAAGAAAAATAGTATAGTAAATTCCTATCTGCTTTTTGACTTCACACAAATGTTGTAGTACCAGTTGACATCATCTCTAGAATAAGAAACATGAAAGCAAGGTAGCTCTGCTTTTAAATCGGCTGGCTTTGTTTTAGTGTTACATTACTACTTTGTTTTATGAGTTCTGTAATATCAGCCTATTTGGTTCATAATGAATAAATGATGAATAATTCATAACATAAAAATTAATCAGGGAAATCTGATTTTTGAGAACTTATTCTGAAAAAAGACAAAGCCTTGACATAGATCATGAGGCATATTTTTAAAATAGTATTGGAATTTTTGTAAAAATTAAGTCTAAAATGCAGTATATTCTGTAAGACCAAAGTAACCTCTTTGAGTAAAAACATCTGTTTGAATGCACACATCATAAAGATGTGTAGATTTATGAACAAAATTCAATATAATCATGGACAGGCAAACAATCCTACCCTGCTTTTTTTTTCCATCTAATTTTAAATCATGCTAAATAACAAATCAGTTGAACTGATGACTTGTATGAGCTACTGAGGTCTTTGGAGAAATAACACCATTTCCTGTAAATTCTCTGAGTTTGGAAATGTGCAATTGTAATGTGGGTATTTAAGAGTATACTGTCATGGCATTCCAAATCCCCTAAACTTAAAGATAGAGGAAGGTACCTACCTCAATGGTTATCTAAATATCATATCCTTACCAAAATTTCATCCACACAAGGAACCTAACTAGACATGTAGGTATCATTCATTTTTGTTCTTGTTCCCTCTTTCCTCATTACTGTTTCATTCTAACCTCAATTGAAAATGGCCTTGAAAGGCCCAGGTCCTTTAATTTGATGCGAAAAGGGTGAGTTGGTGTATTTGCAGCAAAAGAATGGGTTCCATTCACATGGTATATGCAGAGCTTTCAGATTGATGAGATAATCTTCAGGGCTTTTCATTTATAACTGGAAATGTCCCATTACTTCAGGATAGAAACAGAATTCACTGACTACACCAATCCTCTACCTACCCTGAATGGGATAAAAAGGAAGACAAAGTGGCAAAGAGGTAGAGACATCTACACAGAGACTGAATCTGAAAAGGGATATGGCATGTGGTGAACCTAGAGAGAGATAAGCACACCCAGGAACTGCCCAGGAATGACATAACGTCCCACCTCAGCTCAGAAGATGCAAGTCTTTATGGACTGTCTCCTGTATCTCTTTCTTTACCTAATTGTGCGTTCCTCGTTTCCACACCCTGAGCCTTTGAATCAGAATCATTCTTGTTGTTTTCTAAATAGTTTTTGAAAGGACTAAAATTCAGTACATTCCAAATAAATGAAGGGGGCATCGTTTAGCCCCCAGATTAAGTTGTGCAACAAATTATTGCATTTCTTAATTGTGTTTAATTAATTTATATTCGACACAGAGACCACAGGACTGGAATGACAGGAAAATGCAGCTCAGGCCCTAATAAATCCTATTTGACTCTCTAGGGACCTGCGAAGATCTAGGATATTTAAATCTCTGCTTGGGAAATGGAGGAAGGATCTCTAATGCCTGATACAACATTGTCATTGGAAATCTTCTTCTTGTCTAAGATCCCCCAGTCTTTTTTCCTATGGCTTCTGATTGCCTCTGCATCACCAATGAAAAACAGAAATTTTTACCGAGAATGGAGCTCTGATGCTTGAGATCTTGCCTCCCTAGTGCGACAATAAACCATATCCTTTGAGTTCTACCTTATCCAACCACTCCGAGAGTAGTGCCCAAGAGCACTCAGAGTTCCACGAAACCACAGTCATGAATCCACTTTGCATTTTGAGAGATAAGTCTCCTCTCTCATCTTTAATAACCCTTAAATAACAAACCCAAACATGATCATTATTTTAACAGTCACAAATATTAATTGTCAAACAATGGATGGTCAGAGCTTCTACAGATTGCAACAAGTAGATGGACTCACTGGTGATCCGACTTTCTGATCAGCTATTGGTGAACAAGTCAACCAGTAAAAGTCAATCTATTCATACTAAATGGCATTGACCCAAAAGCAGCACAAGTCTAAAAGCTAATCAATGGTTATACTTTGTATTATATAATATATTAATGTCTATGGTAGCGACAGTTGAGTTGTAATAATCTCTTTTCTGACTATGCATTCTAGATGTTAAACCACATATCTCAGGATAACACCATGCAAGTAGACTAAAGATTTTATTTTTGTATGATTAATCCAGTGGGGGAAAAAAGTCTTATTAGGTTGTAAAGTCTTGGCCTAAGCACACACACAGGGCAGACAGAAAGATAAAGCCCAGGTCATTAAAGAAAAATTCTCATGAGCTATTGATAAATAGTTTTTTGTTACTGTTTTCATTTTGCTTTGTTTTTTATTATGTTCTTTTGCTATTTACTCTTTTTTGAACAAAATATCAATTCCTAATATATTATTTTTAAAAGATTTTATTTGTTTATTTGAGAGAGAAACAGAGAGAGAGAAAGCATGCACAGAGGAAGAGGGAGAAGCAGACTCCCCAGGACCCCGGGATCATTACCTGAGTCTAAGGCAAGAGCTTAACCAACTGAGCCACCCAGGCACCCATTTCCTAATATATTATTGCAAAATCATAGAAGACATATAACCAGAACTCTCACTCCAGGACAATTCTTTAAGTCATTTTTTTTCCTTATACTACCAAGTAAATTTATTCACCAATTCAAAGATTTCCTATGACATGCATCTTTTATATTAAGCACAGTGCAATCTGTTTTAATTGTTTTAGGTCACATGGATGCCATTGTGAGGTATAAAATAATTTCTTGCTCTTCACTAATTTTTTACTCTTGTAGGTTAACATGCATGTTAGCATATTAAAAAAAATCTAGATTCTGACAAGTTTAAGAAGTCTTAAGTCATTTTGCTTTCCGTGAAACATAAGTCACCAATTTAAGATTGACATTTGCTTTTTGTTTGTGTGTGCGTTTGTTTTAATTATCCCCGAGCATTTACAAGGCAGCCTGACTAACACCCAAAACTTTAACAATTGACAAAAGGCAGTATCCCACTGAGAGAAAGCACTGAGTTCAAAATTGGCTTTTACTATTTTCCTAGTTCATTAAACACTATACTGAAAATCAGGAAAATTGTGGTAAGGATTTTAATTTTACTATGTATTTGTAGTAAGTAATTATAGTAGCCTAAGTGAAAAATAAGGTATTATAATTATAAAATAAATTTTACTATCTTAAAATGAAATAGATAGAATAGACGGAATAATAGGTGCCATATATGTAATTCCAGAGCACAATTTATT
Source organism: Callorhinus ursinus (assembly GCF_003265705.2). Classification (NCBI taxonomy): domain Eukaryota; kingdom Metazoa; phylum Chordata; class Mammalia; order Carnivora; family Otariidae; genus Callorhinus; species Callorhinus ursinus. The sequence goes on from NW_027397067.1 coordinate 32,495,081, forward strand.
AAATTATTTATACTTAATGTGGAATATGAACTGCCATCATCTTTTTAAAAAGGATCTGTTAGACAAACTTTAATAAATATATTTTGTTGAAGGAAAGACAACATTATTTCTCTGAAACAAATCAAATATATTAAAGTACAAAGCAGAGTTCTTTGTAGGAGAAAATGTATTAGGAAGAATGAAGACAGAAATGCAGGAAGGGAAAATTGATCTAAATATATTTATAACTAAAAACAAATGTCACTGTGTCTTACACCAAAGACTGTGGAAAATAAATTAATGGAACTGTGGAGTACTGTTTTATCATGGGTAGGGACAAGGTTTAAACACAAGTATCAAGATGAAAATAAATGGATAATTGATTTCATTTACTGAAGAAGCATAACTTAACTGGTAAGTGTGGATATGGACAAGTAATGGGAGTGTTTTCAAATACTGGTGTCTGAGGTTTAAATGGTATCTGAGCATTTCATTGAATCATCTATTGGTGTTCCACTCAATTCCTTGTAGAGATACAGATCATGACAAAAATCCATATCACAACCAATAGCTAAGACTGATAAACAAAATAAGCATTGGGGTATAATTTTTCAACTAACACTAGAATACCTGAAGCTAGACACTAATAAACCTTACCTTGGCTTCAACCTAAGGAAGAGAGACCATTTTGAAAATATGCATTGAAGATAAAATTGTTCTGAGTACTTAATAACATTAATCTGAATATATAAAGAAAAAACTAAATTCCTAAGAGAATATAACCATAACAAAACAGCAGAAGAGGATATTAAGATATTTTTCAATACTTGATAGAAAAATTATGTAAAATATCAATAATGTGAATAATATTATTATTAAAAATAATTGCATCCATGATTATTAAAGTTATTTTGTTGTTAGAACTTTAATTATAAAATGCAATAAAATATTTAATATATCATCTTCATAATAAGACCATTTTTCCATGAACTCATCAGAGAAAAGGCTGTGTTAGTTATAAGATTTCACCAAAGTACAATAATTGATAACATATTGTTTAATAAACAAAAAATCAAAACAAGATCCACCCTAAAATAGACTCTCACATCAGGACACAACAGCAGAATTTCCAGCTGAGATTAGAAATGGTTGTGTGCTATGTCTACCCAAACAATTTGGGATGTTTTACAGAATTTCCCTGTGCCCAGAAGGGTTCTTCGCAATAGAAAATCTATGGGCAAAATAGGGACGTGAACACTTATTAATCCAATGTGAAGAAACGACAAAGATCAGTCCAGCTATATCATCAACCCATGACTTGTCATAATGTAAGCTCGTGAAAGAAACAAGCCAAGGAAAAAGAGATGATACTGATCCTCAGTGGAAGGAGATTTGCCTAAGCTGACTACATTACATTTCAGCCATAAAGGGTGACAAAAAGAAAGTCAGATGAAAATCAAACTCAATTATATCTTAAAGTAATAAATCTTGCTCCCAGGAATAAGTCCATATTCAAATTATAGGCAGTAGAAAATGACCCTACAGAAGTTACTAAACATATGGAACGCAGTTTTTAAAAGATGTAATTAAAGGAAATTAGAAAGATTTCAATATTTTTATTACTAGTGATAATGAAAAATAAGTATTGAATTGAAAAATTTAGTTAATATTTTTAAATTTAATTTCATTATGTTATGTTAATCACTATACCTTACATCATTAGTTTTTGATGTAGTGTTCCATGATTCACTGTTTGCATATAACACCCAGTGCTCCATTCAATATGTGCCCTCTTCAATACCCATCACCAGGCTAACCCATCCCCCGCCCCCTCCCCTCTAGTTAATATTTTTTAAATGATTGTAATTCTAATCATTTACAGAAATTTAATGAAACTGAATTCAAAAATTTATTTACATGACAGGAAAATCATATAATTAATAATAATATAATTAATAATTAGTGATATAATTCATAATAGTGTAATAGTATAATAATATAGTATCAATAATTTTAAAGAGATACCAATTCAAATCCTTGCAAAGTTAATAAAAAAAATGAAATAAAAAAGTAATGACATGTGGGCACCTGGTTGGCTCCGTTGGTTAAGCAACTGCCTTCGGCTCAGGTCATGATCCTGGATTCCCGGGATCAAGTCCCGCATCGGGCTCCCCGCTCAGCAGGGAGTCTGCTTCTCCCTCTGACCCTCTTCCCTCTCGTGCTTTCTATCTCTCATTCTCTCTCTCTCTCAAACAAATAAATAAAATCTTTTAAAAAAAAGTAATGACATGTGAGATGAGAATGAAGAATGAAAAAAAGTTAAACTAAGAGAAAATATGCAAGTGTAAATAATGCAGCAGCTTGGATTAGTGTTCACCACCTTCACTTCCTCCATGTGATATAATTATACATCCATTCTTTTGTCATAATGCTCAGCAGTACTTACCGTTACAGAAGTTTGGGTATATTTCTCCATCCCAGGGATGTTGAGTTTGGGCATGTCACTTGCTTTGGTCAAAGAAGTGGTAGCTGAAATATTAAGAACAGAAGCAGTAAATATTTTTGCATGACTTAGGTAGGTCTCTTGCACTTGTATCTTTCACTATAAGAAAACTAAGTCTCAAGTAGTCTTTGTTTCAAATAAAGTGAGGGGCATATGGAACAGAACCCAACCAATAGCCTGAGCTAAGCCCAGCTGATCCCAGCCTAGACTAATAGAGTTAAAGGCTGCCCTCAGACACACAAAAGAGAACCACAATCTTTTTCCTGTAAACCACTAAATTTGGAGGTAGTTTGTTGCACAACAGTGTTGCAGATATAACTCATACATCTAATAATTTAGGGAAGTGAGTGTTAATGATTGTTTAAAATCACAAATTGGACTTTATTGGACAGAATTCTTGGAAGAATGCCTGGTTAACTAGAACAGGGATCAGAGTCATGTGTTCTCAATCCTTTTGATCCTTAATTAATTTTTCTTTTAATAATAATTGTATATATCTATACCTGTATCTAGATTAAATCTATTTCTGTATCTATACATAATCTATATTGATATGGTTATATAAAGTAGAATGAATTTTAAAATGAATCATCATAATCCCTGGATTCAATGGTGATAGCCTTTTTAAATCTTTTATTTTCTCCTGTTTATCTTTTGTTTTATAGCAAACTTATGATAGAATATTTGTCCCTAAGCAGTGCTGTATTTTTTGCCAAATGATAACATTTTACAAAATGATTGTAATATGATTATATTAAAACCTATGATTAACTCCAAAATGACTTTTTAAAAAATTATTTTATTTTATTAATTTATTTGAGAGAGAGTGAGGAGGGAGAGAGAGAGAGAGAGAGAGAGAGTGAGCAGGATCAGGGGGATTCCTGAATCATGACCTGAGCTGAAGGTAGACGCTTAACCCACTGAGCCACCCAGGTACGTACCCCAAAATGACTTTTTTTTAAAGATTTAATTTATTCATTTGAGACACAGAGATACAGAGAGAGAGAGAGAGAGAAAGCACGAGCAGGGAGAGAGGCAGAGGGAGAGGGAGAGGCAGGCTCTTCGCTGAGCCAGGAGCCCGATGTGGGGCTCGATCCCAGGACCCTGGGATTATGACCTGAGCCAAAGGCAGACGCTTAACCACCTGAGCCACCCAGGTGCCCCCAAAATGACTTTTTGATAAATTGTTGATCCCAGGAAAATATTAAGTTATCAAAACTCACTCAAAAAAGAATATGAGTGTTGTAATGTATGTATCTGTATCTATCTAAATATGTATGTGTATTTATATATGTAATAGACATGTATGCATGTAAAAACATATGAATGCTGTAATGTGTATATATATATATATATACATGAAATGTTGTAATGTGTGTATATATATATTCAAAATGTGTATATATATATATTCAAAACAAAATCTTTTAAGACAATACCTCCACAGAAAGTGTGTCTAGACATTTTAAAAGCTGTATTCTTGCAAAATTTATTGAACATATTTACCGGGGTATTCACACATTTTCAAAAGGCAGAAAATATGTAGCTTATTTCTTGGTGTTAGCCACATTTGGTTATTAAAATTTGACAACATATATCATACCTTCCAAATATACATTAACAAAATCTACAGATAATACCTACCATATAGAATCTTTTTTTAAAAGATTTTATTTATTTATTTGAGAGAGAGAGAATGAGAGATAGAAAGCACAAGAGGAAAGAGGGTCAGAGGGAGAAGCAGACTCCCTGCTGAGCAGGGAGCCCGATGCAGGACTTGATCCCGGGACTCCAGGATCATGACCTGAGCGGAAGGCAGTCGCTTAACCAACTGAGCCACCCAGGCACCCTAGAATCTTGATAAGTGATAAATAAGATATGAAGACAGTATTTTGCAAAAGACTATAGACCATCACCTGTAAATATTTATTCAAGAATCTAATAATACATTAATATGAAGGAATCTAGGAAATCTGTTATACCATAAATGAATAGATAAAATTAAGAAAGCTACACAGACTTTTTTTTTTTTTTTTTTTTAGAGAGAGAGCGTGGTGCACAGGTGTGGAGGGGCAGAGGGAGAGGGAGAGAGAATCCTCAAGTAGACTCCCTGATGAGAGTGGAACCCAACTTCAGCTTGATCCCAGGACGCTAAGATCATGACCTAAGCCGAAATTAAGAGATGGAGGCTTGACGACTGAACCACCCAGGCGCCTCAGGAAAGTCCCAGAGTCTTTTCATAGGATATGGCTACAGCTGGTTTTAAAAGATATTGTTCAAAAAGAGCAAAAACAATAATTTCTTTTGCATATAACAGTCAAGACGCCAGCATCTCAGGGCTGTATTTGTAGTTCTGTTCCACAAGTGCTTCCAGAGTCCCTAAGATGAGACCCTTGTTCATGACGGGGGATCTATTATTTCCCGACTCCACGTGGTGACAGGCAGCACTGGAAAAATAAGCATCATGCCCCTCTCTGGAAGTGAGAGTACTGGATGTTTTGCACACACCTTTTACCTCATATTTCTATGACCTACACTTACTCACAGAGTCATAAACAGTGCCAAGATATATCAGTTTTATTCTGAAAACCGATGTGCCAAAGAATCAACGTTTTTATTACTGTGATAGAGAACTGATATTAAGAACTACTGTCATCTCTGCAAAGCTATTTTATAAAAGTCAATAGTTATTTCTGATCAAACATCTTAAATACCTAGAATTGGAGGATACTTGATAAAATGATAATGAATACCATCTTAAAGTTACAACTACTATGAAGCTTTAAAAAAATGCAACACCAGAAGTAGTCATGTTAAAGTTAAAAATAGAACAAGGCTGACCCCACTAAAATATTATAAAATATTATACTGAAAATATTAATAAATAGAATTGTGAAAGACACAAAGATGCATAAGCCATGGAAATGAAAGTATCATCATTTTTTGTGGATACTAGACTATACTGAAAACTCAAAATGCTCAAACAAAATGTCAATTCAGTAAAAAGCGATTTAAATATATAGATGCAAAAAAGCAATAAAAATTAAAAGGATCTAAAAATAAAATTCTGAAGAAATATCCAGAAATAATGTAAAGAATAAATATTATTGAAAGATATTTTAAAGATTTAACTATCTTACAAATATAGTATATTCCTAAAAAAATAGTATAGTCAGATTGGAAAAAAATCTGGAAAAGTGAAAGATCAAAATAACAATAAAAATAAAAATAAACAAAAATAATGTATAAATTTTAAGAATTCAGTTTTAGAATTCAATTTTTAACTATTAGAATTAAAACAGATTGATAAAGACAAATGGTTACAAACATGGATTCAACTGGCAGAGTTAGAAATATGAGAAACTGAAGTTTATGGATAAATTTAAGAATATGTTTTGCTGGAAATAATGTTAGCCTGCTTCAAATGTTGTGCTTCAGTAGCAGAAAGTTTATACCACACTTTTACTAATTGTTTAGGAATTAGAGCAAATGATCCAAAATTATTGACATATTTTGACTCAGTAAATCCACTAAGAATTTAAATTGAGGAACTAAACAGAAACATTCAATAATATCATATCAATATCAAAGACATCATTAAATAATAATATTAGCATAATGTGACTAGCCGGCAATAGAAGATGTGTTGCATAAATTGTGATACACTCATATGAAGATAATTGGTCATCTAATCAATGACTAATGACTTGTTTGAAATATATTTTTAAATTATATCTCAAAGGAGCATATAGATATGATCCCAATCTTCAGATAAAATACTATATACAGATAAACAATTTAAATATTATTTTAAATTATGATGGCTAATCCTTAGATATTGGGAGTTGAAGTTCTTTTTTTCCTACTTTGCCTTTTTATTTAAATGAATAAGTGCTTTTTTTTAAGTACAGGATAGTTATTTTAAAACAATTTAAGTAAAGTGTTTTATAAGTTTTACTAGGCCTGTAATAGTTACATGGATAAAATGCTGCATGAAAAAAAATCTTTGACTAGGAGGATTTATTAAACAGTTAATTTCTATAACCACCAGGTTGAAAAAACATTACTTAAAGTACTGAAGAAACTAGAGAGACATGTAACTCTCAACTTAAAAATTAAAAATACGTGGTGAACCCAGTTGACTCAATTGGTAGAGGATGTGCCTCTTGATCTTGGGTTCCGAGTTCAACCCCACATTTTGGGTAGAGATTACATGAAAAAATAAAAATCTTTAAAAAAATTTAAAAATGCAAATGCAACAGAAGTTTGGGAAGAGTTATAATTAATGTAGATAAAACTGGAGATTCCAAACTGGAAAAACATGAACAATACTCAGAGAGTGTATGAAAAAATATGAAGAGAGAACCTTCTCTCATTGTACCATATTTGTAACTGAAATTACCCCACAAATATAGGTCAGCATAACCATTTTTAAGGCTTTTTGAATCTAACAAATATTTGGAATACCTATATGCAGAAAATTATGAAATTTTACTAAAATATGTTAATGAGGGCCTAAGCAAAGTAAGACATACACTCTATGTACAGGGAGATTTGATTGGATAAAGAGGTCAACTCTCCTTTAAATAATCTATAGATATAAGACAATTCCAACTATAGTAGCAATAGGATTTTATACAGAATTGGAAGTTTATTTTAAAGTTATTATTAAAAAGCAAAAATTCTAAGTATAAAAGACGATTCTTACAGAAGACTTGCCCTATCATATATCAGGATTTAATCTAAAACTAAAGTACTTAAGACAGTGATATTTGCACATGAATAGACGAACCAATAAAATGAGCGAATAAAAAATATATATATGAAACTTTAGTATATGTGTACAGTGTTATGGGGGTTGTCTGAGGAAAAGATGGGCTAACTAAACAAATAGAAAAACTCGTTATCCATAAAGAAAAAGAAAGCATGAAAATAAATCTCTGTCTCACATATGCACAGAATTCAAACCCAGATCATTTAAAGATTTAATAATCTAATGGAAAAGTTTTAAATATTTAGCAGAAAATAAGCAAGAACGTCTTTCAGACGTTGGTAGAGGATCTATCAAACAAGGTATAAAAACAACAACAAACCATGGGCCTTAATAAAAGATTGCTAAATTTAACTATATTGAAATTAAAATCTTGTGGGGAAAAAATAAGCTACACCTGGGAGAAAATACCTGTCATACACATCTGATAAAAATTGATGTGTAAAGAGTATAAACTATAAATCTGCACTGGAAAATACATGTAACACTATAAGTAATAGGGGAAAAAACATGAAAAGCTTGGGTTAATGTTGAGCTAGTACACAAAAATATAGGCTTACTATCCCTTATATCCAGCTTCATCTGTGATTATCCTGGTATCTGTTTACATTGAATATTGCCTTTCCTATGCCAATTGCTAAATGTTTAGAATATCATTCCATAAAACACATTCCACAGCATAAGCAACGCATATGGCCAATAAACATACGAGAAAGCCTGTAATGAGGGAAACACAAATCATGGCCTTAATGAGGCCATTTCACAACCAGTGGATTGGAAAAATATGAGTTTGACAATACCAAAAGGTGAAGAGAATGCAAATGAATGGGGACTTTTATAAGTGGCTTATGTGAGTTTGAATTCACAGAACAACTTTGGAAAATAATATGGAATTTACTTTAAAAGGTGAATCCCACTGTATTCTATACCCCACTATTTCACTCCTAGGAATATATCCAAGAAAATGTCTACACCTGTGCAGCAGAAATATAATCTTCCCTTTCTTTAATGCTTCCTGATCTCAGGGAATGTTTTTTCTGCAGTTTGTCTTTAAAAATACTGTCTCTTCAAGTCTATTAAATCCTTCAAGCCCATGGCAAAAATGCAAGTTGTGTGAAAATAATTTCTGCATTTATTCCTGTAATACAAAGTGAATACAAGCACACAACGAATGTGATTAACTCAGTGTAAGAAAAATAGAGTGAGAAAGAACAAAGAAATTAATATCTAAATAATTTTTCCTGGTCTATGGTGATGACAGTATCCGCCACCATTTATGGGGTCCTCACTATATGCCAGATATTTCACACAGCATTTGCCATGATTAATTTAGTTAATCACCGCAACATCTCCATGAAGCTTGGGTTATTATTATCCCTTTTCATAAATGAGGACAGAGAAAGGCTAAATGACTGGACCAAATTCCTATAGCTTGGAAACAGCAAAGTTGGGAAATCAATCAGGTTATTTGACTTCACAGCCCCAACGCTCAACTACTACATAAAAATCCTTCTCAAGTTCTAGCACCATTCCCTCTTACCAACACTGGTGGCCCCTGATAATCATCAAGCAAAACACGGACTAGATCAGGAACATGGATAATTGGATCACAGTTGGATAGCTTATCAGTGTAAATCATTTGGTGACCTTTCCTTAGGACTTTAAAATTTAAAATAAGCTGTGGGATCTAGGAATGAAAAATTTGACAAAACGGAGGGGGAGAAACAGAACGGTAGTGGCTATGACAAAATAACATACCATCAAGAGCTCTAGTTCATCAACAAATTATAGTTATTAAAATAGCATTATTGGGCGCCTGGGTGGCTCAGTTGGTTGAGCGACTGCCTTCGGCTCAGGTCATGATCCTGGAGTCCCTGGATCGAGTCCCGCATCGGGCCCCCTGCTCGGCAGGGAGTCTGCTTCTCCCTCTGACCGTCCCCCTTCTCATGTGTTCTCTCCCTCATTCTCTCTCTCTCAAATAAATAAATAAAATCTTTATAAAAATAGCATTATTATTTGCTTGGATATAGATAACATGTTTATTATGAGATTTGGACTTGATTTCTCAAACACATGTCATATCATTATTGATAAGTTAAATTAATTTTCAGATGCTATCTGACATAATATTTTAATGGTTCTCTACTACTTCTATTACTTCATTTTAACCTGATTTTTAAAAAATAGTTTTTTGGGGGGGTCAGAGAATTGAAATAATTATTCAAAGTCACTCTAATCATTACTTTGGAGTTTATTTTACCTCAACATCTTCAAATTACTGTCTTTAAAAGTAAATATTTTCTTGAGAGAGAGACAGAGAGAGAGAATGTGCAAGAACTGGTGGGGAGGCAGAGGGAGATAGAGAATCTTAAGCAAGCTCCACACCCAGCACAGAGCCTGATATGGGGCTGAATCTCACAACCCTGAGATCATGACCTGAGCCAAAATCAAGAGTTGGACACTTAATCCACTGAGCCATCCAGGTGCCTACCCAGTTTTAAACAAAATTTATTGTATTTAACTATACTCTGTTCATTCCCATCAAAATGTCTTTACTCTTGAGTTGGTTAGTGTAAGTTGTGGGTGATTGCATTTTCTTTCTTCACATTAGCCATAAAAACTAAATTTGTTTTCATAGCATAATTCATGTCTTAACAAATTAAGACTACTTAATACAGAATATAACCCCAAGTAGCCTCTTACTGAGATAATGTACAAGACAGGAGAGTCAAGCCTGATGGAGTTTATTCAGGAGCACCTCATTCAAGCACAGCTCTGAGGCACAATTCAGACTTCACAGCATGTTATGAATTTATTTTATCTCCATGGTGAGGTGGAGGAGGGGATAAAAAACATTAAGAATTATTTTGCTACTGTTGCTAGAGTTGCATGGAAATGCAGTCAACAGTGAGATGTAAAATGTTAAAAGATAAAACAGATTACATTATAGTGATATTGGTTTAACTCTGCCATAATTTCATTTGGAAAATGTCATATGTAAATATAGCTATGGAGCTTCCACCTAGATTAAAGTAAGAAAAGAATCTGTATAAAAAGACATGGGATAAAATAACATGAAGCCAAAATGGAATAGAATATATTTTTGTTCACTAACTTAATTAGGATTAAAAAGAGTCAGTACATAATTACATTTATTATTTTAGTGCATTGACCAAAATTTCTAAGAGTTATGCTGTTTTCTGGGAATAGATTTTATTTCAGTGTTTTAAAATATTTTAGGATCACCATAAACATTGTAAATATTTCATGCAACATTTTATTTGAAATTGTAATTGTTTCATAAAAGTTCTCTGATGATCTGAAAGCAGCATACTAATTTTTCTTTGATGTGCTTTAAATGTTTACAAGTCCTCTTATTTCTAGAGACCACTGCAGAAACACTTACTGATAATTTGTCTTTGTAGAATATTTTTTAAAAGCACTCAGTACTCTAGGAGAGTGACTTACTTTACACAAATATGTTCTCTTTATCCACCAATTCTTAACAGACAGAAAGAGAAGGTAACAAAAAATAAATTCAGGTGAAATGTTTTGCAGTTAATCCTCCTGTAAGTTCTTTTTAATAAAGAAGAAAATTACTGATTATTTGGCATATAACATATTACATTTCCAGTCTAGTATAAAATGACCTCACACCAGCAGTATCATAATCTTTTATTAACATTGGCAAAAGTCAAGTGAATTAACAGTAACCATGTTAGCTGCTAGAGGTCAACTGAACCAAATTTAATATAACTAGCTTAGAATTTATAAGATATTTGGGAATATTTAGTGCAGACAATCAGAGAAGTTGATATGGCAACAGAAGGAGAGGTCCGAGAGATATGGCCATTGGCCAAGGAATGTGGGCAGATTTAGAAGCTGGAAAAAGACAAAGAAATGAATTCTCTCCCTTACCTCTCCAGAAAAAACACAACCCTGCAAGATCCACTTTAGATTTCTGACCTTCAGAACTGTAAGATAATAGTCTGTGCTGTTTTAAGCTACTGAGCTTATGAGAACCTGTTACAGCACCAACAGAAAACTAATATACCAGCTATGCAGTCATTATCTGAAGTGGAAGCCAGGATACACTCCCTCATACCTCTCACTGTGTCTAGCATGTAGGGATTATGTATCATTGATGTTCAAAATATTTTGTTCAAATAAATTGAAGTTTTTGATGATCAATTGAAAAGTGTAATGCAGATGCAAAAACAATGAAATTCATTCTTCTATGAAGTTTTTACTAAAAATAACAGGCCAAACATAATTTCATTATTTTAATAAAAAGCAGTTTTCAGATGGAATTCTAATAAGAATAATCTACAGCTATACTTTAAAAAGTAGAACTCGGATTCTATTTCCACTATAAAATTTCATTGACAGAGTTATATTTAAGTATCTCGAAATGTCTCCCAAATTGTTTCACCCTAAGAAATCGGTTTAACCAATTTAAGTATAATATAGAATAATGATTATGTGCAGACTTTTGGACAGAAAATAATGACCTTAAACATAAGCTTCAATAATTTGAAGACTGTGTATTACAGGCTTCAAGCAGAGCATATGCACAATCATGCTTCCCTCACCTCACTGTGTAAAACCTGTAGATCCTGTATTTAATTTTACTATGTTAGGATTTTGTTTGTCTAGATTGCTTCCTTTAGAAAAATAAGTTATGAAGCTTCTTCTAGGCAATTTCTTTATTGAAGTTGAACACATTGTCTTACTCAAAACCTTTGAACTAAAAATCATCTACCTGTATGTGGATTTGATTAGTGTGTAAAGGTAACATAAGACAATTTAGCTATTCATAATTAGTAAGTCATGTCACAAAACATTTGTTCTTATACCTAAAATTTTAAAAATCAGAGGATTTCTTTAATCATTGTGGAAGTAGAAGTTAAAGAGTGGATGTGTATACTTGAAATTTTACCAATTAGGAACTCTGGTTAATTTTTAAATCATACTTCTTGGGGCACCTACATGGCTCAGTCGGTTGAGCCTCTGATTCTTGACTTCAGCTCAGGGCATGCTCTCAGGGTCCTGAGACTGAGCCCCATGTAGGGCTCCATGCTGAGCGTCGAGTCTGCTTGAAGTTCTCTTTCCCTTTCCCTATCCCATGCACGCCCACACTCTCTAAATAAATAAATAAATAAATAAATAAATAAATAAATAAATAAATCTTTAAAAATAAATCATAGTTCAGGTGCCTGTGTGGCTCAATAGGTTAAGCTCTGCCTTTGGCTTGGTTCATGATCCTGGGGTCCTGGGATCAAGTCCTACATTGGGTTCCCCACTCAGTGGGGAGTCTGCTTCTCCTTTTACCCCTACCACCCTGCTCGTGATCTCTCTCTCTCGGATAAATAAAATCTTTAAAAAATAAATACAAATAAATCATAGTTCTTTGGATAAAGAATATGTGGTTTTCTATAAAATGGAATATTACTCAGCCATCAGAAAGGATGAATACCTACCATTTTTTCAGTGTGGATGGAACTGGAGGGTATTATGCTAAGTTAAATAAGTCAATTAGAGAAATACAATTATCATATGGTTTTTACTCATTGGTGGAATATAAGAAATAGTGCAGAGGATCATAGGGGAAAGGAGAAATCAGAGAGGGAGAAAATCTGTGAAAGACTCTTGACTCTGGGAAACAAACTGAGGGTTGCTAGAGGAGAGGTGAGTGGGGGGATGGGGCAACTGGATGATGGGTATTAGGGAGGGCAGGTGATGTGATGAGCACTGGGCATTATAAGCAACTGATGAATTATTGAACACAACATCTGAAACTAATAAAGTACTATATGTTGGCTAATTGAATTTAAATTTAAAAAATTATAAAAATAAATAAAACAGGGCTACTCATGGGTAAAATCATAGTTGTTGATAGTAATAAATCACTTTTTAAATTGACTGCCATAGGTAAAATCATCATATTATGAATCAAAGTAAAATCAGTAAGTACAAAGAAAAACAGTGTATATTAAATAAAAAAGATTTGAGATCCTTCTCCCATGTACATTATATATTTACATATATATTGAATTATAATATATACCACAATTCATCAAACCCCCAGAAACCTTTCGAGGTCAGCAGACTAACTGTAATTACACTGGAAATCCTCCCCCTCCTCTTGTTAAAAGTTGCATACCGTCCAGTTTACCTGTTGTCAAAAGTTCTCAACACTATCCTCCTGATGGTCAAAAGGGAGGTACCATCTTCACCTTCTGTATACAATCTAAATATGTTTTTTTAACTCATTGGTTAACATCAATTTCTGGGGCGCCTGGGTGGCTCAGTTGATTAAGCGACTGCCTTCGGCTCAGGTCGTGATCCCAGGGTCCTGGGATCAAGTCCCACATCAGGCTCCCCCTGCTCTGCGGGGAGCCTGCTTCTCCTTCTGCCTCTGCCTGCCATTCCCCCTGCTTGTGCTCTCTCTCTCTCTCTCTGTCAAATAAATAAATAAAATCTTAAAAAAAAAAACAAAACATCAATTTCTGTCCTTTATCAATCTTCTGATTTCTTCTTTTCCTAATTCTCATCACATACCTTATTAACCAAGGAGAAAAGAAGGTCAATCTTCTACTGCATAAAGTGTAGCATATGTAAGTGGATATGAACTGATCAAGAGCAATAACATGGTCAGGAAAACTCTGTAGTTTCAACCCCTGATTCCTTTGGAAAAGGGGTCTGCGGAGAGAATATTATTACTCAAGAAGTAAAGTTGTAGAAAAGATAGTCCCACTAGAAAATAATGAAATGTCAGATGTGATGGTTAATTTTAATTTTGTCAGCTTGGCTAAGCCATGGTACCTTTAGTCTAGATGTTGCTGTTAAGGAATTTTTTAGATGAGATTAACATTTAAGTCAGTCAACTTGGAGTAAAACAATTGCCCTCCATAATGTGGATACATTACCTACCATAATGTGGATAAGCCTCATCCAATCAACTGAAGGCCTTAGGATAAAAAAGACCGATGTCTCTCTAGAAAGAGGGAGATCTTTTCCAGACTTCCTTCACGCTTGTGATGCAGCATCAAATCCTCCCTGGTTCTCCAGTCAGCCTCCAAAACTGTGTGAGCCAGTTCTTTAAAATTTCTCTCTCTCTGACTTTCTGTACCCATATATAAATATTTTTCCTCTAGAGAACAATGACTAATATACCAGATATCCATAAAAATGTGGGGGGGAAGGAACACAATGAAAATGGATATTGTTTTCCACATCCCCTCTTCTACCTCAATTAAGAACTATGAAACCTCACAGAATTCTGGAAATAGACTAGAAATTCATCTTGAATTCACTTGCTAATTACACAGGGTGATTTACCAGAAATGTTTGCTAGAATCACAAAATCTTCTACTCTTTTCTGTTATCAAAATTATAAGTTCAAAAATATGCACATACGCTCATAAAAAGAGATATTATATGTGACCTTCATACTCGATATGAAGAAGACAGAATGTTCTAGTTGTGCTGGTTTTCTCTGGGCAGCAATAGATGATATAAGATTTATATTTATGCTGCCTTTATTTTGTTAGATGAAGTGAGATGCTCAGTGAGATATTTTTCTGTTTTCTAGAATCAGTGACTAGAGTCCACAGCTGAGAGCAAATGACATTTAATATATCACATTCTAGTTGCAGACAATCCCTAGCTAAGAATGCAGGAAATAGACAACAAGATGATAGAATTCTGAGGCATTCAAGGTCTGAGAAATTTTTTTGAGTTCCTAGGCTTGTTATAATTTAAAGAAAAGCAGTTATCATGGATAAAGTTATTTAATTCTCCTTAGGCCAATAAAGCTGTTTTATTTTTTTTAAATGACATGAACTAATTCCCTGAATTTAAGCAAGTTGTATACTTATGGAAATGTTCATATATTGCTTACTCTATTTTATAGCACTAAGACATGAGTTCTGGAAGATCACAACCAGGTTTTATTACTTTTCTATCTATAGAACAAAGTATGATGTCTGGCATTTTACTATGTTACAAAACTGTGCCATTTCCTTTACCAAAAGAGTAAATAAATGATTAAGTGACTGCCTGATCAAAAGTGTAAAAATATTCTTTATACAGAAATATTTGTTAAGATGAAAAAAGGAGGTGAATTAGTGTAGTTATCTGATCCTTTCCTCAAACAGGAACTTCTAGTAGAAGACTAGTATTGCAATTAGACAGGAAAAGGTTTTTCTTTCCTTCCAGACTACAATAGATTGAGAGTAATTTTTTGCAGAAATGTGAGATGGACCTTAAGATCTTGACATCAAGCGGCGCCTGGGTGGCTCAGTCGTTAAGTGTCTGCTTTCAGGTCAGGTCATGATCCCAGGGTCCTGGGATCAAGCCCCACATCAGCCTCCCTGCTCAGCGGGAAGCTTGCTTCTCCCTCTCCCACTCCCGCTGCTTGTGTTCCCTCTCTACCTGTGTCTTTCTCTGTCAAATAAATGAGTAAAATCTTTTTAAAAATAAGATCTTAACATCAAGTAACTCTGGTGGACATTAAAAGATCTTGTTTCTTGAGGAACAAAAAGAATGCAGAGATATTGAAATTTCAAGAAGCCCTTAGAAATTAAAGAAGATATTTCATTTTTATTTTTGGTGATCCACTGTCTTTTTTTTTTTTCCCTCTTAATTTGGTTCCTGGAAATTATCCAGGGAGAATTAACTGATGTAATTAAAAGACTAATTATTTTTAGCTTTTTTTTCAATATTATGGGAATAGATTGAAGGGAATTCTCCTTTAAAAATACGTCTCTACTTTAAGGGTATTTTGTTTTTGCAGTATTTAGCTGAAGGTTAGCCACTCATTTGTGGTCTGACATATATGCTTACCCTCAAGGACTCATTCAACAAGTACTTATTGGGTAGCAATTTAAAAGGGAAGAAAGATTACAGAGAAAAAAATCAGAAATACAAACTTTAAAAAATGTAGGCATTACATGAGATCAATGTGTGAATATGTGTGTGTGTCTTTATTAAACATAAAGCTATGAATGCTAAAACTAGAATTATGTATATAATTTTGAAGGTATTTATTAAAATGTTTAAGAAAAGATAAGTTTTCTTAAATATTATTTCTTTGAACTAATAAAGCTTAACAATTAGACAAATGGACTTTCTGGAAAATTTCCCAGACTCTATCATTGTATAGCAAATCTCATCTTTAAGATAATGTTATTGTTTAGTCAATAAATTCATATCTATATATGTATATAGTATTAGGGTTCTCCAGAGAACCAATAGAATAGACATTGATATATAGGAATATTTATTATCAGGGAATGGGTCACATGGTTGTGGGTGCTGAGATCCCCACAGTCTGCTGTCTGCAATCTGAAGGGCCAGTAAAGCCAGTGGTGCAGTTCCAGTCCAAACTTAAAGGCCTGAGAACAAAGGAAGCCAATGGTAAAAATCTCAGTCTAAGTCTGAAGACCTGGGAACTAGGGGACCACTCATGTAAGCCCTGGTTTGAGTGAATTCCAAAGAAGAACCAAGAGTACCGATGTCTGGAGACAGGAGAAGATGAATGTCTCAGCTGGAGCAGAGAGCAAATTTGCCCTTCCTGTACCTTCTTGTTCTAGTCAGGCCTTCAACAAATTAGATGATGTGCACCATTGGTGAGGGTAATCTTCTTTATTTGGTCTATCAATTCAAATCAATTCTGGAAACACCCTCACAGACACACCCAACTTTCTGGGCATCTCTTAGCCCCATCAAATTAACACATAAAATTTAACCATCATATATATATATATATATATATATATGATGTAGCCCCATCAAGTTGGCACATAAAATTAACCATCATATATATATATATAACCATCACATATATATAACCATCATATATATATATACACATATACATATATAAGTATGTATGTATATATACACTTAATATCAGGAGGTTTCCTAAATATTTATGAGTCATAGTATAAATATGTATTTTTAAACAAAATATATATATCTTTAACAGCATGCATATCCTTAACTGTGTGTGTGTGTGTGTGTATTTAACAAAAATGGTTAAGACTTCTTAAAAGTCTTTACTATAAATAGTTTGGAAGATAATTATCTCAGCAAAATATCTAGCTTTAGTGACATTAATTCTATGGTGAGAATTATGGAAGGCTGATTGGTTGTCTTGCTTTACACAGATTTAATGTCATCACACTGAAATAGTTACAGAATTCCTCTCAGCCTGAGGTTTCTCACTGATACAATGAAAATATTAAAACATACTTTCAAAGTGGAAATTGATATTGAGGAGGTTATATACTGTCAAAAGCTGTGTTAATAAATTTAAGACAGTAAGATCAAAACACAGTGTGTCAATTTACTATTAAACTGATAATAAACTGAAGGAAAATATGCCTTATATATCTGAGTATATTCATCTTAATACTTAATGTATTATAAAATATCACTTATAAATTGATAATATAAATTAATGTTCAAATCTTTCTAACACAGTGTTTCATAAATACTGGTGCATCTTTAAGTTAGGAAATGTGTATTCTAATGGATAGCAGTAAGTTAGACAACAACAAGAAATTTATGTTAAGGCATAAAAAGGGAGAAGATATGAAGTGGGGTTGGGAGAAATTAAAAAGGAAAGAATAACCAAGAAAGAAAAAAGAATGAATAACTTGCTTTGGTGTGTATCATTTTAAGTTTAGATTGGGACTACCAGAGAAATGTTTATACCGTTGAGGAGAAAAAAAGAGACGATGGAGGTAGATTTTATGGAGGAAAATTATACCGTTTCTTCTTGGGTAATTTAAACCAAAAATAATAGCAGGACTTAGTGAGAAGACTAAGAAACATGTGGTTAGAATATTTATCTGCTCGTAAACAATTACATTATTCTCGTACCATGAAATTAATCCTTTATCAGAAAGAATGAGAACAATAACGATATCTAGAAACTGAATCATAGCTATCTCAAGCTGCTTAACTTTCTTTCAAAATCTAATTAGTTACTCACTAGGACTTCTGAAAATATCATGTGTTTAGCAATGAAAATGATACTGTGAAACCGAAGTTAATTTCTCTTTACACTCACATCCTGTGTTTACTGATAACTTTCAAAAGCGTGTATTCGGAGCTGTTTCACCAATGGCGGTCTGCTCGGTGGCTTCTTTCCTAGGGAGGAATGGGCAAGGCAAGGCTTACTCCTTTTCCCACCCTCAGTGATACCTGTTCCCCAGTTCTGTACTCAACGTCTAATCAGCAAGTCAGAACAAACTGCAAGCTGAAAGGAAAGTACAGTGCAAACCGTCAGCTGGCCCAGGATAGATCTGGCAAAGATAGATAGAGCCAGCTCCAGGTTGTGAGTAGAAAGGTTATGAACTGATTATTTTAATGACCTAACTAGCCATTAACTACTTATGCCTACATTCTTAGATAAGGTGTTCATTTTGGGAAGTCCATGTTACCTCTCTGAACTTGAGCTTCTTCAAAAGAAAAATGTTAATATCCATCTAATATGGTTTTCTTAAAGATTAAACAACATGGCACATTTTAAGCAGCTAGCACAATGTCTAACAAATATTGAAAGCTCCATAATAAATTGCTATTTCCTGGGGCGCCTGGGTGGCTCAGTTGGTTAAGTGTCTGCCTTTGGCTCAGGTCATGATCTCTGGGTCCTGGGATCGAGCCCCGTGTCAGGGTTCCCTGTTCAGTGAGGAGTCTGCTTCTCCCTTTCCCGCTGTCCCTCCCCCCAGTTGTACTCTCTCTTTCTCTCAAATAAATAAATAAAATCTTTAAAAAAATTGCTGTCTCCTAATCTCTTTATAACAGCTAAGGAAGCCCATACTTTCTCTTTTCATCTCAAATCCAATATTACTCTAGAAATAAACCTTTACCTGCCTCCTACCCACCTTGAAATTCTGCATCTCCCTTCACCACAACCATGAATAATGACAACAAAATTTTATGGTATCTTTCTGGAGGCAAAGTGATCTTTATCACTGATTAAGCATGATTCCAAGGTCCATGGAGTCAGGCCACTTGAGTTTAAACTCCAACTATAATGTTTATAGCTAAAGTATTGTATGACATATTTAGTATAGCACTTATACTATAACTCTATTTCCTCATCTATGGAAGAGGCTTGATAATATGTGTTTTAGTTTTTAATAAGATAAAATCAACTAATGAAAGAGAAGCATCTAGCAATTAACCCGACATAATTTAATGTGCAGTAAATAGACTCTATATTTTACAAATTAAGCAAGAGAGGATGGAAGCCACATTTCACATTTCATAGAGACTCATGTCTGCTTCCAAACTAAGGTGTGCTGCATTTAGGATGACAGTAATGAAATACTTCAAATAATATGTTCATGTGCCTACCCCTGCATTTCTGTAGCCTATGGGAGGGAATTTCCATCACTTTGTCTCAAATTCTGAGTTTTTTAATCATGTTTTGTACATATATTTTAATACCAGGAAAGTGCTATGTACAAATTACTTACAAAAATGAGCTTTATATTCATCATTTCCGATGTTTACAAACACTTCTCAGTCTTGTTATGAGAAAATGATGTTAACAAATCTACAGTTCCCAGAAAAACTGAAGTTGACTACATGAAATCCTGTTGGAAATGATTTGTATTCATTGTTTCAGATTAATATTACTGTTGTTTTATTTTACTTGTTGTGCTTATCCACATAAAGGTAGCTCAGTCAGATTTTTTTAATTTATTAAAGATAAAATGATGTTTCAATAAATCATGGAAATAAATATATATTTGATTTCTTGAAAACATAGCACCTTCTGTCATTTAGGATAATCAGAAGTTGAGAACAGTCAGAACTATGAATAATATTTGATAGTTAAATATTGTTTGCAAATATGAAAGTATATACCTAAAATAGCTCAAGATTTTAGTGTTGTTATTTCACACGTATTTAGATAAAATTGATATCGTGTTCAAATATTCTTTGCTACTACTGAAAACTAACTGAAGTTTTGTTCAGATGACTTATATCAACAAAATCAGCATGTTGGTCTCAAAAAAAGCAATGGTCCGTTACTATATGCTTGGTTTGATGGGTATAATTCACATTCAGGAAGATGAGAGGCTGTTAGTGGAAAATACAAAATGATTATTTGCCATAAAGCCAAGTTTTTCCTCTCTAAAACAAGAAACACTCCACCTTCAAAATTGCTTAAGAACCCGTTATGTAAAAACACTACCTGACTCCTGGTTTTCTAATTCTAACCTCAATATTCTCCTGTGCCAGATTTCTTTCTACTAAATATATTGATAACTTTTTCATCTATTCAAATGTTCCTGGTTTTATTGTAGTCTATATTTTGAAAAAGCCACTTTGCTCCATCTCTCCAATAAATCAGGAAGCTCCTGGAAAGTAATTCCTTCTGAGGATGGAGATATTGGTATTAAGGAGGCTGATTGGAGGCACTGGGTGCCACAGGAGGCAGGGGTGAGGATCTGGGGGGCAGAAAGCAAGCAGACTTTTTTAAAAATCTATTCAAAGAGAAATTTAAGTCCTCAATCTATATTTTTTGGGGTGTACTCAGGTGGCTATCTCTCCCCCATCTTCGAGGAGGTTATTATTCCTGGCTGAAAGGTGGAAGACTCATGGTGTGGAGGTGGGAAAAAGACAGAAAACCTGAAAATTAAGTAAAAGTCCCCTGACTTTACAGTGGGACTCCAGTTCTCACTGAAAGCTTCAGAATATCTGCATCTGGGCTGCTAATCCCCAGGCAAAGAGACGGGTTTATTCTTTAATCTTTATATTACTAGGAAGAAAATGAACATCGAAAGGAAAAAGCCTAAAAATTCTTCATTAAAAAATCTGACAGCAACACTTTCAACATAGACTAACTCACCAGCAGCAAGCCCATCATGCTCAGAGAGCTTTTCATTGCCTCATTGTTAAATAGGAGTGAACAAAGTTTTCCCGATCTGTAAAAGAAGCCACTAACACAAAATACAGAGACTAAATAAAATAAAATAAAATAAACATAACAAAGGGAATGTGGAAGTACATAGGTAGAGATATATAATCCGACTCACAGAGGTTTCATAAAGAACAAAATTTTTTGATGGAGAGAAAATTATTTTTTTACACTTTTTTCAAAACAAAAAAATGAGGTTTTTCAGAGACATTGTATGGTGCTGGCAAACAATTCTCACTTTGTTAAATCTTAGAACATTGGAGATAAAATAGTATTTTTACATTTTCCAGGGACAAAAAGTGTACAAAAGTTCAAGAATCCAAAGGACATCTGAGTCCATATTAGCAACACTAGAAGGCAGAAGGAATAGGAAACAAATGTCTTCAAACTTGTAAAAATTAAAATCATTTGCAAACTAGAATTCTAATCCAGTAAAACAGAAGTCAAGTGTGAGGGTAGAATAGATACATTTTTAGGGATGCAAAGTTTTACAAAATAAATGGAACTCCCATTGTCCCTTTCTCAGGAAGCTACTGAAGTGTTTCCAAAAAATACTTAAAGAGTCTATAACACGTAGGATGGCTAAGTCAAAGATTCTAAGAAAAGCAAGTAGATTTTTAAAGAGTCAATTATTAACCCCAGGAAAATGCAAAATATATATCAAAAAGGGGAATGTACCCATAGTATGCCACTTAGAACAGCGGTTAGTAATATTTTAAAAGTCAGAAAAATCAAAACACTGAATATGTATTTATTCAAATTTACAATACAGCTATTTTGGGAGTATGGGCTGAGTGAAGTAGTGGTTGAAGGGTGCTGTGATAATAACTAAAATGTTGAATCAAGAGATAGCAAAGTGCTAATATTAGTTAGAAATACCAAGAAAAACACACTGGATATAGTTAAAGAACTTGAAAGTCATTTGCTGTGAACTGAAAAATGGTAAGTGTGGCAGAGTAGTGACCAGGGGCTTGTTGAGTTCATCTTGTTATTAGTTTTTAAGTTTTTACCATTTGTCTTTTTTATACCATGTGAATGTAATAATTAGGTAAAAATAATATTTTAAATTAATAATAGCAAAATATTGACCACACATCAAAAATAATACATACAAGTCTAGGTTAATAACAAAAACGGGTTGTAATCACACCTCACTGAAATGTCGTATTTGCTGTCCCGTTCCTTCCTATTATTAAAATACAAGTGAAATCAGAAAAAAAGAAGAGATGCAGTGATGACAGCCCTGGGAGAAAAGCATCCATCGTTTGTGAATCTTTGAAATGAATTTTCACTAACTTAAAAACGGAAGGAGTTAATTTTAATATCTCTACTGGCAGACTCATAGACTCCAAAAACACAGAGAGAAAGAAAATGAGTTAACAAGTAGAGGCTTGTTTGGTGCTAATCCCAATGTTCCAGTCAGAGTCTATGAGGTTGAACCACGCTTTTCTTTACACATCTCAGTATTTCTCTGTCAGATAAATATATCCAGCATTATATACTGGGATGCAGAGACAGGACGAACAGGAGGAAGAATACAGACACTATAAGGATTATGGGAGACTATGTTGTTAGTACTTTCGCTTCAGGGCAAAGGAAAAGTTCTAAAAATCCCAGAGTACGTAAAAATATATTCACCCTCAGATAAACAGAAAACTTAACAATAAATTTTCTACCTCAGTCTATCAGAATCACAGAATATTACCACCTGGAATCTTTTTTACTAGTATATGGCACATCTTCTTACACTCCAGCTTTCTATCTAAAAGAAGGATGTTAGAAACAGCTAGAGGCAAAGCATGAATGGTTGAGAAAAAGGAGGAGATAAATAAAAACAATAATAAAGGGCACAAATGCAGACTCTATTTATTTCAGATTAAAATACTGACAGGAATCAACAATGAACAATGACAAACATATAGGAGCCTGAATATATCAAAGGACTCCATAACGTATAAGAGGGATTACTCTTAAGATGCACAGAAAATGAATCCTGAGAAAAAGATACACTACAGTTTTTCCTTTATAGTAGATCTGTTTACATTGTCATTTATTCATGCAACAAAACTTTATTGAGGTTTGTATGTGCTTTATATGTGCTAGGCATGGTTTTTGGAGATGGAGATACAGTAATGACCAAAACAGACAAAAGTCCATGACTTCATGGAAAATGCTTCTAACTGTTATAGATGGCCAGTAACCAAGATACATAAGAAAAGTATATGGTATGTTAGATGGTAATAAATGTTAAGGAGATAATAGAAAGAGCAGAAGAATGTTAAATGTTGGAGAGGAATAGTTTTGGGATTTTAAATAAGGTGTCAGGAAAGACTCCACTGGGTGAGTGACTTTTGAGAAACTACCAGTCTTGCAGGTGTCTTGGGGTCAAATTTTCCAGGTGGAGAAAATAGTAAGTAAGTGCAAAGCTTTGAGAAAGGATGTGTTGCTTGGCCTGTCTGAGGAACAGCATGGAGACCAGGGTGGGAAGGCTACCTGAAGAGGGAGACCAGAGAGCTGTCAGGGAAACAGATCACACAGGGCCTAGTGAGACATGGTAAGTACTTGGGCTCTATTTTCAGTGTCATGAGGATCTTTGGGGAAGCTGGAGCTCAGATTTATATGTTTACAGAATTATTTCAGCAAATGTGTAGAGACTTACTTCACTGAGGCAAGAGAAGAAATAAGGAACCAAGCGTTGATCCTATTACAATATCTCAGATGATAGTACCTTGGGCCAAAGTCATGGCAGTGAGGCGGTAAATGGCCATTTCTAAATATATTTTTAGAATAGAGCTGAAAAACAATTGTTGATAGATAGAATGTGAGGTAATGGGTAAAATGGATAATTAAGGGTTATGGCCTTGGTGATTGGAAGAATGGGATTGCCATTAACTGAGGCACACAGGATTTTGGCAGAGCTGGTTTGGAGGAATATTGGTACCTAAAATTTAGACATTTTTCTAATAAGGTGCCCTTTTAGATAGAAACCCACATGGAGATGTCAATAGGTACTTAAAGATACAAACTGGGAGTTCAGGGGAGAGCCTGAAGCTGGCTATAGAGTAAATTAAAATTCTAAACTATGTGAGTACTGTGAAACCAGATAAAAAATTATACAGACAATTTTCTAGCTAATACATACACTAAAATAATGCATGTTGCAAAAAAAGGAATTGATAAAAGGATGCAGAAAATCCAATTTTGGGGGCGCCTGGGTGGCTTAGTCAGTTAAGCAGCTGCCTTTGGCTCAAGTCATGATCCAAGAATCCTGGGATGGAGCCCTGCATAGATCAGGCTCCCTGCTGAGCAGGGAGCCTGCTTCTCCTTCTCCTTGTGCCCTCTCCCCTGCTCATGCTCTTTCTCTGTCTTTCTCTCTCAAATAAATAAATAAAATCTTTAAAAAATCTAATTTTTAAAAATGGGCAAAATTTTTGAGTGTACACTTCACAAAAAAACTATATCCAAAAGACCAAACACGAAAATGTGCATAATATCATTAGTTATCAAAGAAAATAAAATTGCAATGTTATAGCAATCACCACCCATGAAAATAGCTAAAATTAAAAACTGACAATACCAAGCATAAGGAGAATGGAGAACAACTGAAACAATCGTACACTGATGATGACTGGAATGAAAAATGTTACGGCACACACAACCATTCTAGAAAACTGCATGGCCTTATGCAATAGATTAAATATTTAATGGCCAAGCAATTCCATTCTTGAGGATACACCCAACTGAATTGAGTACATATGACAAGAGACATACACAAGAATGATTACAGCAGCATTGTTTGCAATAGTCTTAAAGAATCCTAAATCCACTTACAGTAAAATACATAAATAATTTATGGGGTATTCATACAATAGAATATCATAGCAGCAGAACTCTTCAAAGTATTGTTATATATAATAAATAATATTGATAAATGTCACAAACATAATTCTGAATGAAATAATCCAGATTCCAAAGAATATATATGACTCCATTCACATAAAGTCCAAAACCAAGAAAAGAAAAACTGGTGTATGGCATTAGAACTCAGTAGAGTATTTACCTCTAATGAAAAGGAAGAGGAGGAATTAGGAATTATCAACTTTCAGACTTGATAATGGGGGTTGATAATGGTCATTTTTTTTTAAGCCACGGGCATTGACACATGAATATGTTTATGTTGTGATAATTCATTGAATTTTACTCTTATGTGTGTACTTTTTTCCTCCATGTATAGTAAACTTGGGTAAAAATGTCTGTGCCAAAACATATAGGGCATACTTGAGAAGAAACCGAAGTATGGGCGCCTGGGTGGCTCAGTTGGTTAAGCGACTGCCTTCGGCTCAGGTCATGATCCTGGAGTCCCGGGATCGAGTCCCACATCGGGCTCCCTGCTCAGCAGGGAGTCTGCTTCTCCCTCTGACCCTCTTCCCTCTCGTGCTCTCTATCTCTCATTCTCTCTCAAATAAATAAATAAAATCTTAAAAAAAAAGAAGAAGAAACCGAAGTAGATATAAAAAATGTGACTCTTGAGATTAGACATTCTGAAAACTTCTTAAACAGCTAACTCATTCCACCTAAAAAGAGAATCTGAGACCTAGAGAACAGGTAAGAAGATGAACATTACAGTCAGTCAAACAGATAGAGAAAGTAAAACTTTAGTTAAAAAAAAAAAAGAATGAATGAATGAAAGAAAGACATATGCTATAATGAAAGAAGATCTACCTTATCTTAATAGGATTGCAGAAGGAGAAAATAGAGTGGAGGGGAAAAAATTCAGAGATAATAGCTGAAAGTCTTCGAGAATGGATGGAAAGACAATCCTCAGATTCAGTCAGCTGAACAAATCTCAAGCCTGATAAGCAAACAAAAAGTCCTTGTCCTTAGGTATACTGGTCAAAGCGCAGAACACCAGAAACAAAGAAAGTCTTAAAAGCATCCAGAGAGAAGAGACAAATTATCCAGAGTGAGGCTTAGATTGACAGCAACAACAAAAGCCAGAAGAGAGTTGAATATTACCTTCAAAAAAGGAGTGAAAACAGCCATCTGGTAATTCTATATCAAATGAAAACAGTCTTTCAAGAATGAGTTTAAGGAAAAAATAGAGTTGAACAATGAAGCAAAAGGGACAGACTGACAGCACCCTAATCCATGGTCAATCTTAACACTTGTTATAACAGATATTACGTGTCAGCTTAAATGAAGAATCATAAATTACACAATAATGTATTCTGACTTGAATTTATCAAACCTTAATATCTACCAATGTATAGGAAATAAAGGAGAGCGAGGAATAAACTATTTAATACCAAATAATACCCAAATAAGGAGAGAGTCAGAAAAACCAGAACTAGCATAGTATCTTCAACAAGTCAGTAGAGTGAAAAATCTGTTTTAAATTAAGACATTTAAAATACACGGGGCACCTGGGTGGCTCAGTCGTTAAGCATCTGCCTTTGGCTCAGGTCATGGTCCCAGGATCCTGGGATCGAGCCCCACGTTGGGCTCTCTGCTCAGCGGGAAGCCTGCTTCTCCCTCTCCCACTCCCCCTGCTTGTGTTCCCTCTCTCGCTGTGTCTCTCTGTGTCAAATAAATAAATAAAATCTTAAAAAAAAAAAGACATTTAAAATACACAACAACTAGATGAACTGAATGACCCTGAGTCTGTTCTTATTTGGGCAAACGGGCCATAAAGGGTATATTTTGGACAACTTAGAATATTTAAATATGAAATTGTTATTAGAGGATATCATGGAGTTATTTTTACTTTCTTTAAAAGTCTCATTTGGTTAAGTTGAAAAATATATTCATTTTAGAAGAGGTACTCAGAAGTGAAAAATAATGGCTTTTTAGAATTTGAAATAAAGCATTTATTTTCAAACAAATAATGAATTTATGATCAAGAAATTTTTCACAGGAATGTCTAAATGATGTACTTTAGTAAAACAGGAGAATCCCATCTCACTTGTCTTGGTTTGGGTGAGAAAGAGTTCTGTAAGCATATCTACATACCCCAGCAACTTACCCCACTCCTTAGCCTTCCTCATGGGGGTGCAGTGATTAATCTGGAGATTAGGTGACAGAAAATGACTTGTATTTCTTGACTGGAGAAGACATTTCACGTGTGGCGGGAGTGCAAACATCTGAGATTTGACTGATGTTCCTCCTCTTTATATCTAGGTCAATGGGAATCAAAAATCCAGCAACGGTGTCTGTTCTACAGACCCAAACATTAGGTGGGCTAGTCACAAGTCTGTACTTATGGTAGGATATCAGGTAGCCTGTTTTAGTTTCTTGCACTAAGCTACGTTACCCAACCAAGCTTATCAAGTAATACAGTCGATAATTTGTTTCTCCATATATGGACACTTTAATTGTATTTCTAAGTTATTTTATTTCCCAGTTGGAGAAGAGTGGTAATTTTTTCCCCTGATACCACAAAACCATAAACATCAGATTCACTTGGCAGAGAAACTTGAGAAATAAAGAATAAAATTTGGGGAACCAAATAACTTGCATTGATACTCAACTTTGTACACAGCTGAACTGAGTTGCTGTTGTTACAGACGCAAGTGTCCATTTCTAGAGAGCTGGGGTGTCAAGTTTATGCCTCAAGCAAATATGTTGTCCTAAGTAAAATCTGGTGCCTAGGGAAGGTGCAGAACATCTGAGTCAGAGATACGGAGACACAGGCACTGTCTGTATCCTGAAGGAAAGGCCTGAGCAATATGTGGAATTAGTGGTCTAAAATAATACACACCACAATGCATTACAGGGGCGTAACACAAGACAATGACAGATCGAACCCAAGTCCAGGGTAGATGACAGTCTGTTAGGAGAGATTGCCTTAGTACGTTTGCCCATTGAAGCAGGTAAAGGTGGGCATAATTTAATTGAACCATGGATGTTTATCGTAGACCTGGTACTTCTTGATGTTGTATTTCAAACAATGGAAGACTCTTCCAGACAAAGTGTGGATGAGTATGTTAGAAAATCAAGTATCTGGTCCAGAAGACAAGGAAAACAGAAAGAAGGCACTTAAATACAGCAAAAAGTACTAATTCTCTAAGTGGAAAAGAGAAGGAACAATTTAATAACTGCAATCACTTCTTAGAAATGCAACTGAGACCCTTTTGAAATGGCTTTCAAACAGCAGAGGTAAATAAAGTGCCAGAGGCACCGCTCATTTCAGCAGGAAAAATGCATGCAGTGCCCTACGGCCCAGGGCGGCGCGGAGCACATAGGAAAAGGGGTCAGTGCTCACCAGGCCCCTCAAGCCACAACCTTTGGAAGCATCATGGCAGCTTTGCACAGCATGACTACTTAGCTGAAACAAAAAGGGAACGAGGGAGAGAATCGAGAGGAAATTTAGCAGGTATAGGAAATTCTATAACAAGGTCAGTAGAGTTTCTGTCATAGGTCTCAAAACCCTTCCTTACAAGAGAGTGAAAGCTAATATCACTAGTCAGCAGCCCACCCCTAGGCACCCTGAGGCTACAAGAAATATGGGGCACAGAAAGGAAGTAGCAGTGAAGAGGTTTTGAATACCAGAAGGGAAACAAAGGATCCTCATATTAGATGAGAGCTGACATCACTGTGAGTTTCTTAAAGGCTCAATGAAGCCTTTATATGCCCCATTTCTGAAACGCCATTCTCAGTGAGAGAAGAAAATGTAGATGCGTGCCTTTGCTCCCCAAATTTGGTAAATGTGTGTTGTGAAAAGTAAACTTTGCTGAATGATTTCTCCAGGTTTCTTTCAGTTTTATCAATTGTGGAGTCTATATAAGCAAAATTAACTGACCGGCATCTTAATTATCCACAACGTCAACATGCACTTGAGGCTTTTCCAAAACCTTGGTATTTAATTCCTTATACTCCTTTCCTCCATCCTATTTCAGCCTGTCACTCTGAGTCATCATCGCATAGAGCATCTAATCACCAGTAACTGCAGCTCTTCTTTGTTCCCGATTCCATTAAATCCCCTTTGTGACTGCCAATTTCTCCCTACACTGTCCAGCTTCATTTCAGTGGTCAATCCTCATAATTTCTCCGTGGCCTAAAGCTTCAACTTCTTTACCATTTTTTGCTTAATTGTAGTTCTTTGTCAAAACAAAAACAAAAACAAAACCATAAACCTGGTAAAATCTAAATCTACCCCTAATGTAAATGTAATGTGAAGTGGATGGTATCTATAATAACAGCAGGGCAACCAGGAAAAATTAAGTCTATCTCTGGAAAATCAAGCTGTAAGATCACTCTAAGTGTAATATATATATATATATATATATATATATATATATATATACAGAAAATCTAGAGGGTCATAGTCTTGTGAAAGTACAAAATAAAAACAAAAAAAATAAAGATCAAGATAGATGAATTTAAGATACCTCTTCATCAAAATAACCAATAAGATGGTTAAAATGCAAATTGTAGAATGGAAGAATGTGATGGCAATATTTTGAACCAATAGTTTTTTTTTCTATCCAAAATATGTGAAGAACTCCTTTGGATTAATTAGAAAAAAAAACAGAAATTCCAAATTAAAATAAGCAATTAACTTGAAGGTAATTCACAAAAGAAATGAATATACTATGGAAAATAAACATATGAATTTTGTTTAACTTCTTTAGAAAAACCAGGGACATCCTAATTAAGCCTCCAATGAAATGCTTCTCCCATGCACAAGAAGAACTAACAAAATAAAAATCAATGTCAGTGGGACGCCTGAGTAGCTCAGTCGTTAAGCGTCCGCCTTCGGCTCAGGTCATGATCCCAGGGTCCTGAGATTGAGTCCTGCATTGGGCTCCCTGCTCCACGGGGAGTCTGCTTCTCCCTCTCCCACTCCCCCTACTTGTGTTCCCTCTCTCGCTGTGTCTCTCTCTGTCAAATAAATAAAATCTTAAAAAAAAAAATCAATGTCAGTTATTTGTAACGATGTGGAACATGAAACTCTCACATATTTAATAATGAAAACATAAACTGGTATAACCACTTTATAAAATGGTTTGCTGTTACCTACTAAATTATATTTTTAAGTTGGCAGATGTCCTATATCCTATGATCTAAAAATTCTGCTATAAATACATACCAAAAAGAAATGAATACACATGTATAGCAAGAGACTAAATTGTTTTAGGTATATTATTTATAATAACTCCAAACCAGCCTAACCAACCATTAACAGTATAACAAACAAGGAAAGTACACTATATTTGAAGATCTATAAAATACAACTATATGCAATAATATGAATTAATCTTAGTATAATACTGAACAGAAAAAGTCAGAAAAGGAGAATATATGTCTATGATTCCATTGGCCAATGGGAGAAATATATCATAGCATTTGTTACATGATAAAAACAAAAGGAAGCGATTCCAAAAACTACTGGATTCTAGAAAGAGAGGGAAGAGAGCTATAGAAAGAAAGGAAGACTTGGTGATTACAAAGGGCTTTTAGCAGGTTTAGGATACTAATGATATTCTCTGTTTTGATGTGGATGGGTTCCCCTCATAACTTTTGGTAATTCATTAAGTTATACATCTATGGTTCATGCACTCTTAGGGACCTATGTCATGTGGCAAGATTTAAAAAGTTTGTAAAAGTTCATATTACGTTATAAACGTATGTCTTATGCTCTAATCATTTTCCATCCTAACATCTAAATGAAATTGCTTAAGGAAAGTAAGAGCTATTAATGAGGCTACTTATCTCTAATCCAGCAAAAGGAAGTCAAATGTTACAATGTAGAGCTCAACATCTTTTAAGATTTGTTGGTGGTGGGGCGCCTGAGTGGCTCAGTCATTAAACGTTTGCCTTCCACTCAGGTCATGATCCCAGAGTCCTGGAATCAAGCCCCACATTGGGCTCCCTGCTCGGCGGGAAGCCTGCTTCTCCCTCTCCCACTCCCCCTGCTTGTGTTCCTGCTCTTGTTGTGTCTCTCTCTGTCAAATAAATAAATAAAATCTTTTAAAAAAAAAGATTTGTTGGTGGTAATTCAGTTTTTTCTCCCATCAAAGAAGGAGGGTCACTGTAGTCTCACTTGTTTATTTTTTCTGTTGTTTTCTATGTTTTTGGTGACATATCTAAAAAATTATTGCCAAGACGAATATCAAAGAGGTTTTGCCCCATGTTCTCTTCTAGGAGACTTATGGTCTTAGGTCTTACATTTAAGTATTTAATAAAGTTAATTTCTGTATATGGTATAAAAGTCTGAAAAATTAAAAGGAGTTTTGCTGTTTTAGAATTACAGAAAGAAGGGACGTCTGGGTGGCTCAGTTGGTTAAGCGCTGAACCTTGATTTCAGCTCAGGGCATGATCTCAGGGTTGTGAGATCGAGCCCCACATTGGGCTCCAGGCTCCTGTGTGGAGCCTGTTTAAGATTCTCTCCTTCTCCCTCTTTCCCTCGCCCCACCCTGCCTCTCTAAAAAAAAGAAAAAGGAAAAAAAAGGGAATTACAGAAGGAAGACATTGAGGTAGAGGGAAGAAACATAGCTAGATCTACTGAAAGATGTTCTATCTTTTCCTGTTCTTGCTCTTCTAATCCTAAGATCTTCAACTAAAAATCTTTTAAAAATTTCATCAAAAATATAAACCAGGTCCCTCCTATGTAGTCTTTGACAAACAATAATAACATCTAATCGGGGATTATTGGATGGTGAAAAGTATCAACCTGAAAATGATTAGGAAAAT
The DNA here is from genome assembly GCF_003265705.2 of Callorhinus ursinus. Lineage (NCBI taxonomy): Eukaryota > Metazoa > Chordata > Mammalia > Carnivora > Otariidae > Callorhinus > Callorhinus ursinus. Next base: position 32,526,971 of record NW_027397067.1, read on the forward strand.
ATAAGATCAATTCTCCAGTTCCAACTAGAAGCAATGAGAAAGCAAGTAGGAAGGCTGCTAAGAGAAAGCTAACAGGCATTTACAGTTTCTCAAGAATTGTGTTCACAGTGTTGTAGGAATCTATAAATAATAGGATTGTTTATTTGTGCTGTTCCAAATATTTGCTCTTATTTCAGTCATAAGTTATAATATTATAGTTTTGGTAATTACTCTGTCATGCCTTTTTGTCTCAGAAGCAGTAGTAAATAGACTTTAAAATAAAGATATTTTCATGTTTAAAAAAAGTAAAAGACTGAGCCTCAGTATTTACTTGTGTCGTAAAGTAATAAGCATTAAGCCTCAGTACAATAAGTACTCAGGATGAAAATAGTATAGGTTGTAAACACTTCTGAGAAGTTTTCTGTTATGTCTTCTTTTAATTGGAAACACTGATATTCACAATACCAAATTACATTCAAATCTCCTTGGTAGTTCTGCATGTTACACATTGTCCTAATTTTTAAATGGCAAAATGTACACGAAAAGGATTTAGGCTTATGTAACAGAAATAAAACCAGCAACAGAAATAGGAGTGGTATCCCAGTTAGCACGAATATTTAAAATGGGACCTCTTGAGTATGGGACCTCTTGAATCTTGAGTATCCTTTTGAGCCTAGAATTAACAGGGAGGGAGTGAGTTAATTTGCTCCGTGACTTAAAGGTATAGCTTTTCTCTGTTTGTTTGCTTTGTTGTTGTTTTTTATTGAAGCCCAATGATGATATGGAATAAGAAGTTCTCTATATGCAGCAGAGTTACGGAACATTTGCATTCCTCTCCACACTCATCATGTCACTTCATCACTATCTTTACACTAAGCCTGATCCTCACCTCAGAGTTTGATGTTTAACAATTTAAATGGAAATAAAAATAGGTAAAGCAGTTAAAATTGTATACTTTCAGCTGTGGCAAAATGTCTTCTTATCAAAATGGGTATATCAGAATGTTCTCAGGAAGAACTGCATCAAAGTAAACACATCAAATCTTAGAACATGTGCCCAACCTTCCGCTGGTCAAAGTGTCTATAATTTCCATTAGTTGTATGTTTTCCTTCTGTTAGCCACTCACCTTTGTATTCTGAACCCACAGGTTAGTATCTAGCTGAATGAGTAACTTATACAAGATTAAAATGTAGTAAATGACTGCCAAAACCATCGTTTTTAAGTCAGACATTTTTGGATAGAAACACTTATTTCTGTCTTAAATGGCCTTTCTTTTTCACATCCCATTACCAATTTATACAACTAGAAAACAAACAAGGACAAATAACCTGAACTAAAAATCTATATTAAAAGATGCTTCCCTTTACAGCTTACAGTTCTAGAACAAAACATTATTAACAACAACTTTTCATAGTGATGTCTACCTGGTGGTTTGCCCAGAACTCATTTAAATAGCTTGTTTGGGGGACTAATAATGTTGTAGTTACATTAAGACACCATAGTTACATCTTTAAAAATCCTACGTGTAATAATAATGCTTGAGATTTTATTTTTATTTATTTTTAAAGATTTTATTTATTTATTTTAGACAGTGAGCGGGCATGTGTGAGGGCTGGGGAGGGGCAGAGGGGGGAGGGAGAGAGAGAATCCCAAGCGGAATCCATGCTTAGTGTGACACAGGGCTCGGTCTCAAGATCCTGAGATCATGACCTGAATCAAAATCAAGAGTCAGATGGTCAACCAACTGAGCCACCCAGGCACCCTGAAAATGTTTGAGATTTAAAAAAAATAAGTGTAAACAACAATAGAGAGGACTCTGTAAATGCATTTTTCCATAAAAGTCAGAACTTTCACTTGGCAATATTCAATTTTTTGCCATCACTAAAAATATAGGCATTATATCATCATATACTTATATGCAAACATATTATATATATCTACTTTCATGTAGATAGAGGCATGAATAACTCAGGACATCATATTTTTTAAATATAAATTTAAATATTTATAAAAGATCAAATAAAAATGATATTCATATCCTGTTCAAAAGTCAAAAGAAGAAATGTATTTTGATAGTATATTGTTAGTGTTCATATTTTCATGTAATAGAAACCATACTTTCAAATTTAAGCAAAAAGCATTATTAAAGCATGTGATATACTACATATTACATCTTAAAATATGTAATATAAATAATATCCAAGAGGGCCCAAGAATTGGGCCTGGACACCACATAATCAGAAATAGTACAAGAAAATACCCAGCAGTGACAGGTCCGGTTACCCAGGATGAAATGAAGATTAACATTTAGTAAATTAATTGGGGAAGGCTTTTAGGATTAATACCTATGTGAAGTTTAAGGAACATGGCTTAAACAGAGGAATAAACACATCACAACAACCTCAGCCAATACCACCAGGCGCTATGAAGTTGGGATAACCCTTTTACCAGTAGCATGACTCTCTACAACCGTGCATTGGTAAATTATGATATGCAGTTTCCCTTGCCATGATTTTGGAGAGGTGGTTTTCTTCAGCAGACAGATGGGATTCCTAGAGAGGGCTACCTGTAGAGATGCCTGCTGAGAGCTCTCAATACCTGGAAGTCCTACAAGGGTTTCTAAGTGGCACTGCATAGAGAATACTATCACACCATGTTTTAGGGAAATACTACTGCCAGGACTGTCCAACATCTGGCTCTATAACATAGGGGCCAAATGCTTAAAACTACACCACGGTTTTCTTTGGAAGTTCCTAACGTTTAAGGCTTGAAAGGATCACCAGTGACTCCACATACTGCTGCGCCTTCATATTGTCCCCTTTCATCTGCAAATTTCTCACAGAAGAGTCAACCCCATGAAAATTAAACCATATGCAAGTTTTAAATTGTAGCTGCTGGGTTTTCAGAAACTATGGTAGAAAAAAATCAATCTAGGATGGCATTGCAATAAGTACTAGATTTGAGTAAGTACACATTTGGCCTTTTGACTATTAAAATGCTATGTTTACCTCCATTTAGTTATTCACATACTAGCTATAACAATCTGAATCTGCCTAATGTAATGAAACTATTCCTTATACAAATAAAACTTCAATCATACTCAACTCTCCCCCAAAAAGGTGATCCAATGCTCATTATTATCACAACTATTTCTTTTCTAAATGACATTAGTTTCTCTTTCAGGATAGTAGAAATTTTATTTATAGTTTCTAGAAATTTTTGACCAAGATATAAAATCAATCACCTCTGTAGCATAGTAAAAAAAAAAAAAAATAGGCCTTATTCCAAATTTTCTAGAAAATGTAAATATGCGCATGTGTATAATATATAACAAATGAGTACTCAGCCGTGGCAATAACAAGGTTAGATTGATCGGTGGTGGTAATTTGGTTGAAGTCTATGTAACCCTTGTACCTTTTATCATAATCACTCAGTTTATGAGGCAAGAGTTTTTGTTGAGGACCACAGAGTATGTCATCTGTTCTACTTGAGTTTAAATGCCTCCTTTGCAAAGGAATTCTTTGCTGAGTAAAACATCTTTACATTCTAGGTCCATGTGGAGAAAGGAGGGATCCATATACCTTTTCCCCAAATCTCCTATTACACATCCTCCAGACTTTTTCTTTCCAAGTCCCTGATAATCTGCTAAAACCATTAGCCACTCCACTGAGTCAGTAAATATTTTTACCTTAGAACTCCTCTCCTTCCAGTCAGTATTGACATTTGGTATGCTGCTAAATGTTTCTGCACGGGAAAGATTTACTTTTTCCACTGTTGTTGAGCGCTCCCCTCCCTGTATGTATCTTTATAAAACATAGTATTTACCCTTCTATAGCTGCTAACATATCAAGCACAGTCATCAGTAAACCAGGTTCACTTACACCTCATTCATAAGTAATTTCCCATAAAAATTCACTATAAATGAGAGTTGTGTGAAAGGAGGCAGTGACATCGACATATTAGTAGTTTAGCTCTTTGTAGGTTTTCAAATTTATGGTTTTCTTAGAGGACCAGAGACCTCTAAGCCACATGGTTGTTGAATAACCTGGGGTCAGGTTAGGGTTTCTACACAGGCACAATAGCGAACCAGCAATTGCCTATAGATAGAAAAATGGTTAGTTGCTCAAAAAAACATGACTTTGTTAAAAAAAAAAAAAAAACAACACCAACCACAGCAAAAGCCTAGATTCTTCTTCTGTGATCACTCTTGCCTGAGAGTACATATATCACAATTTGCATGCCCACTAAGTCTTAACAGTGTATCCTCAGGATAAAGTATTATTTCTGCTTGAACTTCAGCCTTGATTACCTTGAAATTGCTATAGCTTACAACCTACAGTTCACACAGGAAATGCAAGAGACCAAGTTTGATATATGGCGGCTTTAAAACAAAAAGAGAATCCTCAAAATTTAGCTTCTTTCAAGTTGAAGAAGATACAAGATGCAGAATGTACTTTAGAGGGTCGCTCAGAAAGTAACTGAGACAGCAGGAGCCTGAATTTTCATGTGGCTTATCTCCCTTCTCCAAGCAAGATAGTAACTTAACAAGGAATCTAAAGCACCTGTGACTTCCTATGCACCTGGACATATCTTAAGTAATCAATACAGCCAGCTAATGGAATGCCCTGTAGGAGGTTAAAATGATCGGTCTCTATGAACAAAATTATCATGAATCTATATAGCTGATACAAACCTGAGCCAGGGTGCCTGGGTGGCTCAGTTGGTAAAGCGACTGCCTTCGGCTCAGGTCATGATCCTGGAGTCCCAGGATGGAGTCCCACATCGGGCTCCCTGCTCAGCAGGGAGTCTGCTTCTCCCTGACCCTCTTCCCTCTCGTGCTCTCTATCTCTCATTCTCTCTCGCTCAAATAAATAAATAAAATCTTAAAAAAAAATAAGCCTGAGCAATTTTGTAAAGGTACATTGTTAAATCTGTCAATTAAAAAATTAAACAAAGAAAAGTGCTTCCAGTGTGTCTCTGTCAAATAAATAAATAAAATCTTAAAAAAAGAGAGAGAGAGAGAGAGAGAGAGAGGAAAGAAACAAAAACAGAAACAGTTGCCAGATCATTGCCTGTATACCAAGCCAAGTCTGGCTTGATTGACCTGGCCAAAGAGGATTTGTGCTGCTGTGGTTATTATTGTGCAGATAAGTAAGATTTTATTCAGCTTCCCAGACCATTAAAGAACCTGTAGTCATTAGTTATAGCCACGGATCTCCTTGGTTTTAATTTTGTGACTATTTGTCTCACCTCATTCCCTATTATGGTAACCATACCATTATGTTTCGGGAGCCAAATCAATGCTCTGAGACTGAGTATGTCTATGGACAATTTATTTAGCCCAGGCTCAAGGCAGGTATTTCACAAGCCAATAGCATGCAGTATTATAACTCTCAATAAGCCAAAAAGAGAACTAACACACTACAAATCAAGGATAGATTAATCATACCATTGTATCAGGCAAGAAGATATAAAAGGAATAGAGTCCAAGTTGAGTGGAAGTGTACTTTTATATAAGCTGGTACTCTGGAGAGACCACTTAGCCAACTAAGAGCTGGTGTCCAGCTGCCAGAACAAAAGCAGCAGTCCTGTGTTGCGGGAGTATATTGCTAGAGACTGTCAGTCCCGGTGTTGACAGATAAGATGACCTTCTTCGAGGGGCCTCTACACAGCTTTCACCAGTGCCGTCTTTTTGATGGGAATGTAAATCGATGCAGTTCCTGTGGAAAACAGTGTGGAGGTTCCCCAAAAAATTAAAAATAAAAATACTATATGATCCAGTAATTCCATACTGGGTATTTACCCAAAGAAAATGAAAATACTAATTCAAAAAGGTATATATACCCCTATGTATATTGTAGCATTATACTTACAGTAGCCAAAATATGGAAGAACCTAAGTGTCCATCAATAGATGAATGGATAAAGAAGAGGTGGTATATACATATACAATGGAATATTATTCAGGCATTAAAAATGAAATTTTGCGATTTGTGACAACATTAAATGAGCCTAGGGGAGGGTATTGTGCTACATTAAATATTTCAGACAAAGACCAGATGATTTCACTTACATGTGGAATCTAAAAAACAGAACGAATTAACACATACACACATGCTCACAAACAGAAACAGTTCTCATAAAAAGAACAAATTCATGGGTGCCAGAAGGGAGAGGGTTGGAGGAATGGGCAAAACAGGTAAAAGGGATTAAGAGGTATAAACTTCTAGTTTAAAATAAATAAGTCATGGGGATGAAAAGTACAGCATAGGAATATAGTTGATAATATTGTAATAACTTTATATGGTGACAGATGGTGACGATACTTATCATGGTAAGCACTGGGTAATATATAGAATTGGAAGGGCTGCCTAGGTCTGCACTGTTACCAAAAGAGACAGGAGATTCTGAAGCAGAGTCCGTGTGGCACACTTCAAAAATCACTGGTACATTCTGACAAGGACTCCCTCCCAGACCAAACCTTTAATCAGACTCCTCTGAACCTTCTTTCTACTGGGCCTTGCCCTTGATCCTGGCCTTGGCCGGCAAACCCATTTTCACAAGGAATTCTGGTAAGCCAAATGATCAAGAACCCCCCTTCCCAAATTTGATATCCAGTTAAGCTTGATATCTAATCAAGTTCCTCTTCCCCCACCTTGATTCCTAACCAAATTCTTCCTAACTTTCCAGCCCCGCCCCCATCCTCCTACTGGCCCTGAATTACCAGCTGTCCCTGTCGTATTTAGAGTTGAGTTAGATCTTTCCCCGCTACTGCAAAATCTTGATCCCTATTGCAATAATCTTAACTAAAGTCTTCCTTGCTATTTTTAATAAGTATCTGGCACAAATTATCTTTTACAACATCATGCAAATGTTTTAATTTGCTGTGTCATCGTACCCCTATTAGGCTCCTTGGGAAATGCAAGTCTTTGCCTCTAGAGAAATGAAGTGACTTGATTGGTTGTTCTTTTTTTTTTAAATTTATTTATTTATTTGAAAGAGAGAGAGAGAGGGAGAGGGAGAGAGAAACCCAAGCAGACTCTGTGCTGAGTGCGCAGAGCCCAACAGAGGGTTTGATCCCACAACCGCGAGTTCAGACCTGAGCTAAAACCAAGAGTCAGTGGCTCAACTGACTGTGCCACCCCAGTGCTCCTTGACTGTTGTTCCTTTTTCTTTTCTTTTTTTTTTTAAGATTTTATTTATTTTTTGACACAGAGAAAGAGAGAGAGAGAGAAGGAACACAAGCAGAGGGAGTAGGAGAGGGAGAAGCAGGCTTCCCACTGAGCAGGGAACCCGATGCAGGGCTCGATTCCAGGACCCTGGGATCATGACCTGAGCTGAAGGCAGACGCTTAATGACTGAGCTTCCCAGGCGCCCCATGACTGTTGTTCTTTAGTCAAGAATTTTGGACTAAGCAGTTGAGGATCCCCATAGACTCATAATGGCCTCCTTAAACATTTATTAAGATATACCAGGGTTTGTGTTCCTGACCAGGAAAGAGTTAACAGAGACTGGAATTATCTTCCAATCTGAAACAACTAAAAGGATGAAATCTATAAACCAAGTGCTCTCAAGACACTGGACATTGGTCAATGATATCTCTGATCCCTAAGAGACTGCGAACAAATAATGCTATCCGTTTTTATTTATTTATTTATTTTTAATTTTAATTCCAGTATAGTTAACGTACAGTGTTATATTGGTTTCAGGTGTACAATATAGTGATTCAACAATTCTATACAGTACTCAGTGCTCATCTTGATAAGTATTCTCTTAATTTCATTCACCTATTTCACCCATCCCTCTACTGTCTCCCTTCTGATAACAATCGGTTTGTTCTGTATAGTTAAGAGTTTGTCTTTTGATTGTCTCTTTTTTCTTTGTTTTGTTTCTTAAATTCCATAGCTGAGTGAAATCATATGGCATCTGTCTATCTCTGACTGATAATTTCACTTAGCGTTATACTCTCTAGCTCCATCCATGTTTTTGCAAATGGCAAGATTCCATTCTTTTTATGACTGAGTAATATTCCATTATATATATGGAATTTTTCATTATCCATTCATCTATCAATGGATACTTAGGCTGCTTTTATATCTTGGCTATTGTAAATAATGCTGTAATAAACATAGGGGTGCATGTATCTTTTCAAATTAGTGTTTTTGTATTCTTTGAGCAAATACCCAGCAGTGGAATTACCAGATCATATGGTAGTTCTGTTTTTAACTTTTTGAGGAACCCCCATATTGTTTTCCACAGTGTCTGCACCAGTTTGCATTCCTACCAACAGTGCACATGGGTTCCTTTTCCTCTGCATTCTCTCTAACACTTGTTATTTCTTGTGTTTTTGATTTTAGCTGTTCTGACAGGTGTGAGGTGATATTTCATTGTGGTTTTGATTTGCATTTCCCTGATGATGAGTGATGTTGCCTATCTTTTCATGTATCTGTCGACCACCTGTATGTCATCTTTGGAAAAATGTCTGTGCATGTCTTCTGCACATTTTTAAATTGGATTATTTGTTTTTTTGGTGTCCAGTTGTATAAGTTCTTTATATATTTGGATACTAATCCTTTATTGGATACAACATTTGCAAACATCTCCTTTTGGAGAGCTATTTTAGATCAGCAGAGTCACATTGCTTAGACCAAACACTCTCACATAATCCCCACAAACTCTTAATATCTAGTCTAAATATCTCCTTGCTACAGTTTCTTCTCCATATGTTTTTATTGATAAGCCCCTTTCAGGGGCCCTCAGCAGCTGAGCTACAGAGTTCTTTTTGGTGAGAACAGATAAGATGATGACACTTGACACAACTTTCTTCATTCTTATATCAAAACAACTTTACTTCCAAAAATAACATTTTTCTTTTGTGTTTGACATGAACAAGTGACAACAACTTCACTTAAGGCATAAAAAGTAGATGTGAAATCATATCAAACCAATACACAACACATACCGAGTAAGAATTTTGATGATACTTGCTATACTTAAACCCACTAGTCTGAGAGCCCATATTCCCACTAAAAGCAGGGATCTCATTCAAGGACAGTATTTCAGGAGACATAACATAAAACAAAGAGTCACTACAAGGAGTTTTCACTGCATTGTTACCTCCTCTAATGTATTATCAGTGTCATAATCAAGGAAGTGTCTTTTGGCCTTCTCCCGTGACATAGACAGGGAATGGGTCAACATCAGAAATGATAAATCTAGGGGTGCCTGGATGGTTCAGTCAGTTAAGAGTCTGACTAGTGATTTCTGTTCAGGTCCTGATCTTGTGGATCATGAGATCAAGCCCTGCATCTGGCTCTGTGCTCAGTGGGGAGTCTGCTTGGGATTCTCTCTCTCCCTCTCCCTCTGCCCCTCCCCATGCTCTCTCTCTCTCTCTCTCTAAAAATAAATAAATAAATCTTTTTAAAAAAAGAAATGGTAAATCTACTCTACTATTTCCATCTCCCTAAGATATTGGATTTTTTTTCTATAGTATACTAAGAAATATCTGGGATCTCGATTTCATTCAGCCAAGAACACTGATGAGTTAAAAAATCAAACAGTCCAATGTTTATAAACTCTCACTAGAGTTCTATTAGATCAAATCCAAATTCTGGTTAGTGCATTGGTACTGGGCATTCCAATCTATAAACTGAGGAAAGGAGAAACTAGAAAAGTAACTTGAGGAGAAACTAATTAAATGTGAGGAAAATGAGCCATGGGTTTCTGAGAATCCAAGTGGAGAAAAATGTGTTTTTATAGAATAATGGAATGATTAATTGTGCCAACTACAACTGACAAATTGAGTAATATAATGAGAGAACTGACCACTGTATTAGCAACATGAAGTTGAAATTGACAAGAGCTATATCAGTGGAATATTGGAAATAAAAGCTTGATTAAATTGTATTCAAGGCGATGAGGATGAAAGGGGCTGGAGGCAATAAAAATAAATTTGTAGAGAAATTTTGCTATTGTGGGTAAGGGAAAATAATTTTCCTTCTGCACTCCTAGGTTCTTTGCTGATACTCTTCTGTAATAAAAGACAAATTAACAGAAGAAAAACAGAAGTTTTATAATATGTATACATCTTGTATGCATAGGAAACACCCAGGAAAAATGAGTAATTCTTCAAAATGACCCAAGCTACCACCTTAAATATCATGTCCAGCTAAAAACAAAAGATGTTGCAGGTTGCAGGGAGCCAGTTATGGGAGCTACTGAGAAAGACACAGCAAAAAAGAGAAGATTGTTTTGTAGCTTTAGGTCCTTGCTTTCTCTATTGATAGGAGTTTCTAGAGATTAAGTGATCAGTTTTTTTCCCCATACAGAGAGAGAAAGAGAGAGACACCCTTACAAATGAAGATTTCCCTTATAATTGTAAATGTCTCTTACAAACAAGTAACATCTACTCAGTTTTCAAAGCTTTTCCTATGTCTGCTGTTTCTTAAAAATAACCAGCTTAAAATAATCCTTATGCCAATGAGAACTCTGTTCCCCTTCACTTTATAAAAAATAACAGATATGGTAGAGGCTGGACTAGTTGAAGAGAAACACAGGGTAAAAAAAAAAAAGTTTTCATTTGTAAGATAAGTGATATTACAGTTTGTTTTTTGATGGAAATGATACAGGTGGTATGTGGGAATGTTGTTTTAGGAAAATGAGAAAACAATTGGAGAGGGATGTTCTTGAGGATATGAGAGGGTTTGGATTTATAAATGAACAGTTTAGCCTTTAGACTGAAGGGCCAGTTCTCCCATAGGGACCACAGGGAGAGCAAGGAAAAGAGGATAGTTGCATGTTTGCGTGTTAAAATGGTAAATGTGGTGGGAAAAATATGTGGAAACTCTTTTCTCATTGCTTCTCTTTCCTCAGTGAAACTGCAACCAAGGACAGCAGCTGAGGATGACAAGTGGGGGAAATATGGAAGGTTTCAAGGGTGGGGATGTGCCTCGGGTCCCACCGACTACAGAGGGTGAAAAGGTAGCAGAAATATATTTAGGAAAAATACCATTGAGAGCCTAACTAAGGTCAGCGTGAATGAATTTAAACTGGTCATGGTGGCTGTTTGTTTTTCTTCTGCTCTGTGGAGGAGAAGCTGAATAGGGAGTCCATTTAATTCGGGTAGGTAATTTGTTGTGTCAGTTTCTCTCTTCTAGAATATAGGGTTTATGAAACCAAGGAGTTCATTCTCTTATTTTTTTGAGGTTTTTGTTTTTGTTTTTGTTAAGTATCCCCACTACCTGTAATAGTCCCTAGCTTGTAATTTGCTCAATAGGTATTTGTTGAACAGATATTTAATTAATGGACCCATGGAGAAACAAACATCCTAATTTCCATTCTAGTTGAGACTACCCATATACAAGTCCTCAATCCAAAATTTTCAAGACTTTTCTCCAAAATTACCTCTTTTTCCTGTTCACTAAATTTCTTCATCTATTATTGCATAATGTTGTGAGGAAAATTGTTCTTGTGGTAGTATTCATTAAAGTATTAGAATTAGTGGTACAGCCTGTTAAAAAAAAAATTCAGCTGAGTAAATCTGAAGTTTTAATTGGCTTTATTAAATGATTCATGAATTGGGCAGTATCCCATCTAGCAAGTAGAGTAGAACTCCTAGGAGTTGTACAAAATGGAAGGTTTTTATAGAAAGGAGGGTGGGGCAAGGAAGTTATTAGTCAAAGAAAAGAAAGGACTGTTTTAGGCAAGGTCACTTTCCCTAAGGCGGGGGGGGGGGGGGGGGGGGATAACAGGGTGCCTTATCATGTACGTTACCTTATTTTCCTTGGTGTAGGGGTATGGAGAAGGCCCATGTGACAGATTACCTCATTGGTGCTGACCAGAATTTTCCTGACTGACCAGGTAAAACTGCATTTCCGAAGTTGAAAACTTGCATTAGGTTGGGGATGAAGACTTGGTTTGGTGACTTGACCTAGCATAAGTGATTCCATCTCAGGCCTATGGTTTTCTTTTTAATAAGTCTAAATTGAAACTTCCTCCACAGAAAAGCACTTTTATGATTTTGATAATATGAAAATGAAGTATGTTACTGAAACTCTTAGAATTTGTCACTAATATTCTAAGAACCAGATATCTGCAGCCCTGGCACTTATTGGTTCTCTGTGCATAGCCATGGAATCAACCATATTTCTGTTGGTTGCCATCTATAGGCCATAGAAATTCTGAATATACTTGAACCTTATTTATCAACAAAATTTCTTTTACATGCTTCTTCCTAGCCAAAGACAAATCAGAGTGTATGGTTATAAATATCTGTCAATAAGCCCTCTGAGAAGTTACTGATATTTTCCTTCCTCTCCAGGTAACATGAAGAACCTCTGAGAGGAAATTGTGCTGTGGTAGGTGTCATTGTTGCCTAATGTCACAGTTTTGCATATCTGTCTCAACTTTGGCACAGCATAGCCTCCTTGATTCATTTTTATAACACACAGGAGTCATTCAATAAATGTCTGTTGAAGAACTGACAATTCTCTTATAACAATAACAAGAGCTAACATTTATAATAGTACTTGCCAAGAACTCTTCCAACTATTTTTCATATGTTAAAACACTTAATCTTCTCACAAACAGTATCAATAAATGATTGCCCAAAGAGTATACGTTTTTCATCCATCTTTATTGATTTATGTTTAGGTTCCTGTTTTAGTCTGGGACATTTAACATTTTGTGAGATTTAGAGGAAAGTAAATTCTACATCCTACTGGAAAGATGAAAATCTCAGATAATGGCTTACCCGGCTTCCCTTGCAGCTTTGGTTTGAACGGGTGCTCTATGTAGACACATACACTCCAGATATTAAATTGAAAGCTAGAGACAAAAAAGATGCAGTGCCATAAAGAATAAAGAATTGGAGTGTCAGCTACAATCAGCTTAATTTCCCAAGAGAATCACTGCCTTGTTGCAGCAAACTGCAAACCCTGCTCCTTCGCCATGGGAGCATGGGTATCCTAAACAGAAATCATAAACAGATTGTTGTTTTGTTTCCCTTTGTAAAACCCTAATTGTATGGAATTGGTTCTCTAGGTTCTTAACTACATAATACTAGTTAATTAGTTATCTTTTTTAAAATTTTTTAAAAGATTTTATTTATTCATTTGAGACACAGAGATACAGAGAGAGAGAGAGAGAGAGCACAAGCAGGGGGAGAGGCAGAGGGAGAGGGAGAAGCAGGCTTCCTGCCGAGCCAGGAGCCCAATGTCGGGCTCGATCCCAGGACCCCGGGATCAGGACGTGAGCCGAAGGCAGATGCTTAACCATCTGAGCCACCCAGGCGTCCCTAATTAGTTATCTTTAATCAACCACAATATATTTCTGTTTCTTGCAGTATCTTTGATTGATACACTCTCGTATTAGATCAATAGAGACATTTTAAAATAATAACTCATTAATAAAATGAATTAAATAATTTGATAATACATCGATTACATGTTTCCTGAACCCTGTGGGAGTACAATAACAAGGTCCTCATGACTTTATTGCATAGTAGATGAGTTAAGACATAGTAATGATTAACTGATATACAATTAATAAGTACTATAAGGAGAAATAAAGTATTCCAAGAATCCACTGGAAGGAAAGTTTTCTGGAAAGGTTGACATGAATTAGGAAACTGGCCTGTTCTTAAAGTTTGGGAATTCAGAGTGAAGGAGGGAGTACCATAAACTGAGCTGTCCAGTGAGATGGTTCAGAGCCTATCCTTTATTTTGTCAGGAGGAGATTAAGGAGGGCTTAGGAGAGTACACAAGCTTCAGTGATTATTTGGGCCACGTATATAATATGAGGGTGAAAATAAGCCTGTATATGACAATAGCAGTGATACAGCGTGTGGTGATAATGCCTCACCCCCTAAGACATTTCATTTACTGTTTTTCAGACAAAGTGCTGATAAAATAAAAGAAAGTTGCAGATACAAGTTTAAGACCTCTGTCCTAAGATATCAGGTCTTTTTATACAGTCCTGGGTGTACTCTGAAAATTTATAAGGAGTGACAGAATGAAATAAGTAATTCAGGAAGTTCAATCTGATGGTGGTCTTTAAATAAATGTGGGAACAAAATTACTCAACTTCCTCCTTTTAAGCAACATTAAGATTATCTGTGTAGGGGCTCCTGGGTGGCTCAGATAGTTAAGCATCCAACTCTTGGTTTCAGCTCAGGTCAGGATCTCAGGGTCATGGGATCCAGCCCTGAGTTGGGTTCCATGCTCTCAGCATGGAGTCTGCTTGAGAATCTCCATTCTCTCAATTTTCTCTCCCTCTGCCCCTTCCCCCATGCTCTCACTCTCTCTCTTTAAAATAAATGAGGGCGCCTGGGTGGCTCAGTTGGTTAAGCAACTGCCTTCGGCTCAGGTCATGATCCTGGAGTCCCAGGATCGAGTCCCGCATCGGGCTCCCTGCTCAGCAGGGAGTCTGCTTCTCTCTCTGACCCTCTTCCCTCTCATGCTCTCTCTCATGCTCTCTCTCTCAAATAAATAAATAAAATCTTAAAAAAAATAAAATAAATGAATAAAATCTTTAAAAATGATCTATGGAAAAAGAGTCCTTATCAGATTTGAACTCTACCTTTTCACCTCTCCTGTTCTGTTCCTTTGGATCAGTCACTTTGTGGTGTTTTCCTCCTTCTCCATTCACCTTTCTAAATTACTTAGAGTTAATCTTAGGTCACAATGTAAAGATACCCAAAATGCATTGGCTCAAACATGTAGTTTATTTTTCACTCATGTAATAGATCCTTGTGGGTGGGGTAGCATCTGCTCCAGAATTTACTTCAGGGACCTTCACCAGTTGGGCAGCTCTATCATCTACAACATGTAACTTCCAGTTCATTCCAGCCATCATGGTTTTCAGTCAGCAGGAAGGAAATTAAAGGGATAGATCCATAGCAAATTCGTATTCTTTTAAGAAAATAAGATGGACGTTCACTCATGCTCACATTCCATGAGGAAGAACTTAGTTGTATAATCACAGGTAAGACTGAGGAAAGTAGTTGTCCCACAAATTAAGTCCTCAGGAAGGAGACTGAGGAGGTGAGATCTGGGCAAACCAAGGTCTTCACCTTTGCTTTCGTTAGTCTTCTGTCCACACAAACTGAAGGGTAAACTGATGGAATCTACTTTACTTCCATGTTCCTCATGTAGATGTAGTGATAGACATTTCAAAATAGTATGTTCTGTATTCCATAATGTCTTAATAGAGAAAGGGAGTCTCTAAGAATATTAAATGTCTTGGATTTTATATTGCATTTTTAATTTACTTTGGTCTTCTATGTAGAATATAATTCTGAACATTTTATTTTTTTATCTTTTTAAAATTGAGATATAATTGACATATAATATTATATTAATTTCGGGTTACAACATAATCATTCAATATTTGTATATATTATGAAATGATCACCCCAATAAGTCCGGTTAACATCCATCACTACATATAGGTAAAAATTTTGTGTGATGAGAACTTTGAAGATCTACTCTCTTAACAACTTTGATTTTTAACTTTTAATTCTGATGTTCTGAATCTCAATATATTCTAGCAAAATATCAATGTTTTTATTGACACCTGAGTACACTTTATGTGTACAGTAACTAACAGAAATTGAGAGGAGAAATGGCTTTATATGTTTTTTGTTTGTTGCCTTAAATTTATTTGAAGTTTTTTGGTTGATTGGTTAGTTGGTTGATTTATTTGGTTAAGGGGATAAAATATGGAAAACTTTAGAAATAAAACTCAAGTCACAATTCATTCCTTTCTTCGGATGAAATAAGATATTTTCAGCTGCATTTCTGTGGCATCCACTCTCCAAGAGGTCCTGGATGGTTTCTGCCTCCTGATATTCATGGCCATTAGCAGTCCCTCTCACATTGAATAACTTGAGTAACAAATAAGATATTATAGAAATGGTGAAGTGTGACTTTTGAGGCTAGATCCTGTAAGGCATATGGGTTCTGTCTTTCTGAGTGAGGACAGAGCATACCATGAGATAGGTGAAAATTAGCCAGTACCACATAAGTGAGCCATTTAGAGGTAGATCTTCCAAACAATGTCAAATCTTCAGATAACTACAGTCCTGGTTGCATCTAAGCTGTGTATCATAAGATTACCCAAGCTAGAAACACCCAGCTAAACTTTTCCTGGATTCCTGTGTCACAGAAACTATGAGATAAATAACAAATATTTATTGTTTTAATCCACTGAGTTTTTAAATAATTACACAGCAATAAAAACTAATGCAATCCCCAACATATCAATAGCATTTTTCTCTGTACATCTACCTATTTTTTATTCTGTATTCAATAGAACTTTGAAGTAGTCATAGTTTTTCCACTGAATGATGCTATTCTTTTTGTATGCATTCTTCTGTTTAGGAATTAGTGGATGAGTTTCTCCCAGAGACCAGATTTGGGTGACATGTTGTCACTGACTGAAAACTGAAGCACATTTTGTTTCTTTCCAAGAAGCCTACCTAGAAGAGCAAAGGGAATCACCAAGTTGCAGAGTCTGAGAAAGAAATGGTAACAAATGAGTTGAAGGAAAGATCCTCTGCTGCAAGAGAACTGCAGATGAGATAATGCCCCAAATATGCATAAATTATCCAAAGACCCTATGAAAACACCAATGAGAGAATACTCTTTTTCACAATCTGCCTAGCTTTGAAAGTGTGATGCCAGCTCACAATATTACCAATCATAAAAGTATTTCTGATCATCCTTCCCCCCCACCCCTCCACTCCAAACTTGGTGGTAGGTGTGGATTTGAAACAACAGTTTCCAAGGTAGCAGAGTAGGAGAAAAAGCAAACTGTTCTTCATTTATTACAGACTTTCCCATTGCATGCGTCCAAACTGAGAGGTGGGGGTGGGGAGGCTCTTTGATTTTGAAACAAGTTCAAAATTTGATTTTGACATGGCCTTGGGAATTCTAAAAGTAAATACAGTTTGTTTTACAGGAAAAAAAAGTGGTAATTGAAGTCATAAGAATAGAGTTTTCTATATTTTATCCAGTAGCACTGGAAAAATGAGCTCCCTGTATCTATGTAAAGGAAGAATGGGAAACGAAAGTAAAATTGCTTTATGATTAAGTCCCTGAAGTCATATATTTCACTATAATAGTTTGACGGGAAATGTGCAGAATTACGTAGACCAAAAAATAGACAATTTGATTGATGCAACTCTTTCCTGAAAACCTGCATGCTGAAATAATCATTTTTGCTTTAAATATAACTAAATTGAAGTAACGTATTTTATAGAACTAAATAGCTGTTTCCTTCTGCATTTTATGGTGATGCTACACACAATGTAAGGGAGGGGGTGTTTTTCCTTCCCTTTTCAGTGTAATTAGTTGGCAGAGTTCGATAACTGGACATAAAAAACTCCATAAAAATGTTCCAAGCACTGCTGTATTTCTTTGCAGTTTTTAGTCACGTTCTGAGGAGTCTAAGTAGATGTATTACCTTATTTACATAATGGAACTGGGAAGTCAGCACAACTATTGCATAGGCTATCATGTCAGGGAGAGCTTTAGAGACTCAACTCAGGTTTAAGACAAGGTTCCAATATGCATTCAAATCAGTCTGCTATATATACATTTTTTTCCTTAAATTTCAAGCAACAACCTAGAAGTAGTTGAACTAAATTGATTTCTAGCCCAAGCAAACTTGTTTAAGTTGACAGAATAGTAAGAAACATATAGCATAAAATATTTTAACTTCAGTTTTTACTTATTTTGAAAGATACTATGATAAAAGTTGTTGATATTAATCTAGTATGATGCAAACTCCTCCAGTAAATTAAAAGTTTCCATTTTCAATGCCTCTATACTTACTAAAAAATGCTGTGATTTCATGACTAAATTAAAAATGCATATGTTAGGAAAAAGAGAATCCATAAATGATCAGTTTTAAGTATATGCATTTTAACAACGTTTTCATATAGTCACACATTAGGGAAAAAAAGTTCATTTTATTTATAGGCTAAGCAGTTGAGTTTACAGAATCATATTTTAGTAGTAAAACAGTTAATTTCTTTGATTGATTAGATAACTTTTTATAGAACTAACTTCCTAAAACTAATATAAAAAATGAGACTCAGAATTAGTAAATATTTGTATTCTCATATTTATTTCCAAAAGGAACAGATAGGGGGTGCCTGAGTGGCTCAGTCAGTTGAGCAACTGACTCTTGATTTTGGCTTGGGTACTGATCTTGGGGTCCCAAGATCTGGCCCCACGATGGGCTCTGTACTCAGTGCTCAGTGGGGAGTCTACTTGAGATTCTCTCTTTTCTCCCTTTACCCTCTCCCTGCTTGTGTGCACCGTCTCTCTCTCTTTCAAATAAATAAATAAATAAATAAATAAATAAATAAATAAATAAATCTTTTTTAAAAAGACCAGATAAACTTTTAGTATTGCAAATGCCCTGTGGTTTATAATTATTTATCATTTAAAAGCTATTCTGGGAAAAACTGAAAACAAACACAGAATCTTTGAAAGATCGAAGTGGAAGAACCTTTAAACTCATTAAATCCAACCCTTCACTGTAAGAGAAGGCAAGTAAGATCCAAAGAGCAGACAGATTCTTTAATAGCAGAAGAAAATGGACTTGATTGACAGCATTTATTGAACAATATTAAAATTAAGCCAATACCTTATTTAATTCATATAATCTTGGTGGCTATGTCTTATGATCCAGTGAAAGCAAAAGATCCTTTTACATTTTTCTCTCTTCTTATTCCTTTCCAAAAGAAAATTAAGAGGAAATAAAGTGTCCACTAGGATCAATGTCTTGATAATCTTTTTTTTTTCAACTCAAATGGGAACAATGTTCACCTTTACCATTATAGTAACATTGCTACAAGGTGCTCCCAGAAAATTAGCATTATCCTTCCTTAATGTATAGCAAAACCTATTAAATTCACAACTGACTCTCCACCTACAGCTTCTGCCAATTTTAGCATAATCTCTTATTAACACAACTCTTTAATTTCAAGGTTCAATTTATGTTAAACAATATAAACCTTAACCTATAACATAAGATGCAAAGGAGTTACAATAATAATTTTCTTGATTGTACTCCAAATATAATGTATCTAATTTCTACTTTTATATCAGTTTAGGAAAAAATTGAAGAGTTGTTTATTTCTGTGCTTTAGAATGAAGAAAAGTGGAATTAGTTCAGAGTCTAATTTGGGCTTCTGAGCAATTGAAGATATGCAGATTTTAGACCATGTCATTGCTGACTTTAAGCAACACAAACTCTTTGAGTCTCCTTTAAAAAATGTTAAAATACATAACATGAAGACAGATAATAATTTTCACTTCATGAGATTGTTTGAAGGAATAAGAAAACTTATCTAAATATGTCTAGGACACTTTTTGATGATTTGTAACATTCAATATTTTTTTCCAATTCTTTCTGCATCAATAATTGTATTTTTCCCCTTTGGGATTTATCAACCTTTTAATTGTTAGTGTATATATGAATTATGTGTGTGAGTTATATACGTTGCAAATATTTTCTTCTATTCTAAAGGTTGCCTTTTCATTTTGTTGATTGTGTCCTTTGAGTGCAGAAGCTTTTTAGTTTGATATAATCCTATTTGTCTCTTTATGCTTTTGTTGCCTATGCTTTCAGGGTTATATCCAAGAAATCATTGCCAAGGCCAATGTCAAAAGGTTTCCCCCTATGTCTTCTTTTAGGAGATTTTTGGTTTCAGGTTTTCCTTTTAATTCTTTAATCCATTTTGAGTTGACTTTTGTGCATGGTGTAAGATAGAAATTTACAACCTGCCGAGACTGAATAAAAAAACAATGAAAAACTTGAACAGACCCATAGCAAATAAGAAGATTGAATCAATAATCAACAACTTCCCAGCAAAGAAAAGCCCAGGACCAGATGGCTTTGTAGATGAATTCTACCAAACATTCTAGAAGAATTGATACTAACCCTTCTTAAACTCTTCCAAAAATAGAAGAGGAAGGAATACTTCCAAACTCATTTTATGAGACAGGTATCACCCTGATACCAAAACCTGACAAAGACAACACAGAAAAAGAAAACTACAGGCCAATATCCCTGATGAATATAGATACAAAAATCCTCAACAAAATATTAGCAAACCAAATTCAACTGCACATTGAAAGGATCATATGCCATGACTGGGTGAATTTATTCCTGGCATGCAAGGATAGTTCAACATATATAACTCAATTAGTGTGATACACCATGTTAACAAAATGAAGGATAAAAAACACATGATCTCATTAGGTACAGCAGCAGCACTTAAGAAAATTCAACACCATTTCATGGTAAAAACTCTCAAAAAATTAGGTGTAGAAGGAACTTACCTCAACACAATAAAAGCCATATAGGAAATGCCCACAGCTAACAAAATGATAACAGAAATAAAAAAAACAATCCTAAAATCCCTATAGAATCCCTAAAGACTCCAAAAAGTCAAAGCAATTTTGAAGAAAAAGGACAAAACTTAGAGGTATCACACTTCCTGATTTAAAACTGTATTACAAACCTACAGTAATCAAAGTAGTATGATACTGGTGTAAAAACAAATCTATAGGCCAATAGAACAGAATAAAGAGACCAGAAATAAACCCACACATATATGGTCAATTCATCTTCAACAAGGGTTCCAAGAATACACAATTGGGAGAGGATAGTGTCTTCAAAAAACAGTGTTGGGAAAAACGGATTTACATGCAAAAAATGAAATTGGTCCCACAATTTCTTTATAACTTCACACCAAAGCATGACAGAATCTAGAAAGAAATTGACTTGTTCTTTGATCCAAATAAGGCACTTTCCCTTTCTTTTGCACAAGCCTCAATATATTCTTACCTAAAAGATGTAAAAATACAATTCTTAGTCTACGAGTTTAGTTCATTTCATATTTCCTAATGTCTTCTCTATCTTAATTACAAATAGATATTCCTGACTTGCCATCTTGTCCTACTAATTTTTTCTTTCAAAATCCTTTTCTCCAATTCTGATGTTTTGATAAACCATCAAGCTTATTATAATAGACTGAGTTAATTAAAGATTTATTTTTTATAATTTAAGAGTGCATACATATCCTTGACATAAAGACTGTTGGCACCAAAATGTAACAAGAAGTGCTTAGAAATAATTAGGAGATAGATTTAATAATGATCCCGGCATTTAGTACCTAGAAGTCAGGGATGCTAAATGTCTGATAAGGAGAGCCCAATCCCAAAGAGCAATGATGTTTCCTACCCACCCCACACATACAAAATCTAAATGTTACTTTATTAAGATACTGAATATAAGTTCCTTAAATAGACTTCCATTTGATTTTTTCCACTTCATTATTAATGAGATCAATTTTTCCAAAATTTAGCAAGTGACTAATAGATGGTATTAGTTATAATTTGGGGTGTTATGTGGAATTTATTATCCTTTCAACAATAATGTTTATAATTAATACAAATGGATACAAACTAACTCCCAGTCATATTAAAGGTTTAATTTACATAATTTCTTTGAATTAGAATAGTTAGGAAAGTAATATTTTAAAATTAAGCATAGATAAAATATTAAATCAATTAAAATCAGTGGTATATAGATATGACAAAAATGTAGAAGATGGTAAACAAATCATGGCAGCTTAGGAAACACTGAATTTGGGGTTTGTGTGTGTGTGTGTGTGTGTGTGTGTGTGTGTGTGTGTGTGTGTTATAGTAACTCAGGTTTAATAAATACAATGATCTATTTGTACCAACCCAAACAAAACATTATTTTCCCATTTAAGTCCGTATTCTCCCCCATACATATATTATGAAGAAATACATTTCTAAGGTTGTTGATGTAGCAAATATACTTCACGGTTTGATAGTTCCATAAAAATCAAGTATGCAAACATTAACTTTACCATGACATGCTAACCATAATCTATATTTTCATCCCTCTTTGTATTTATAGCTAAAACTTTAATCTGCCCGTTCTGCCTCTTTTGGATAATACTTGATTGAAATGCAGAACCCTTTCCCTCACTGCTTACCATTTCTTCTGCTCAGTGATTTTCTAAACTGCAAAGGGACAGGCATAGCCTTGAAAGTGCATCTTTTCTCTGTTGGCCTCTGGGTAGAACTAGCTCTCCTCCTCTGGTATTCCATGTAGTGCATTTGCATTCTCTGTTGATATGTAAATTCAATATATGTCTTTTGGTTACCAGGTACAAACATTCTGTTCCTCCTCATACTGACCACAGATGTTCTCACCTGATTGTTTCTGATTCTTCCTTGGAGAGTAAGGGTTGTTGTTTCTTTTCCAGTATCTCCTATAGTGCACACCCTCCTGCAAAGTTGTCCCAAGTCCCATCTTTCTGGATACCATACTAAGTCTTTACTAGTCTTCTGCTTATATGTCATGTTTAAATAACTGGTCATATTTAAATGTCCTGGCTCACACTAAAAAGTGAGGCGTGACTCCACTAATTTCTTGTGATCTCCTAAACTATTCTGGAATTTCTGTTGCTATAGGGCCTCTGCCGTCTTCTCTAAGAAATCCATAATGGAGGAAATGGCAGGACACAACACTCCCACAACACTCCCCACCCAAACTAACAGCTAAATTCTCATGATTTTCTTTTTCATTCCTCTTCAAAGTTTCCAGCCCTAGTTTAGTAATTTTCTACACATTTTTTCTTCACAAAAGGAAATTTCTTTGTATCATCTTGTAATTCTCTATACTTTATGCTTTAAGCAACACAGTTTGCTAAACTTTAATTTGGTAGTCAAGGCCAAACTTATTGGAAATATATGTTTTCAAAATCATAGCAAAAGTATAGCTCTTTTTGAAAAAAGATTTATTTATTTGAGGGGGGAGAGGCAAAGGAAGAGAGAGAGAGAATCTCAAGCAGACTCCCTGCTGAGCACGGAACCCTATGCGGGGCTTGACCCTGGGGTTCCATCTCACAACCCTGAGACCATGACCTGAGGCTAAATCAAAAGTCCAATGCTTAACCTACTGAGCCACCAGGCGCCCCATCAAATGTATAGCTCTTGCAATCAAAATCCAAGTTGCATTTCAACACAGTTTTGGAACTCAAGGACAGTAATTTCGCACAACTTTCAAACTGAGTTCCTTTGGAATTGTCTGTTCCCTAGGCCAGTAAACCTTCAACCATGGTCAATTACAAAAAGCTAGAGGATTGCATAAAGGAAACCATTTGACAAAAGGAAAGATATGTTTTGTATTAATTCAGAATATTCCATTGCCGTAATCAAAATCAGATATATTTTAGAAAGTAAAAAAATATCAAACATATTCATTCTTTTCTTATACGGTGAAGACATTTTTCTCCCACATCAACAACAACAAAAAAAGAAGTGATGAAAATAAAGTAGGTGAGGAAACAAATAATTTTCTAATTATCTCAGTTCTAATAAGAAATACATGAAAGTTATAAGCTCTCCAGGGACAATGACATACCTACCTGTGGCATTCCAAACTAAGGGCTTGTAAATTAGAGAATTTTGCTCTTCTTCACTGTCCATCAAATGACTGATTCTATTATCAATGGACTGAGTGTTGGCTAAAATCTGTTTGTTGTTGTTGTTGTTGTTGTTGTTGTTTTTAAACCAGCATAGAAGTGGTCCTATAGGTTTAAATAGCACTAACAGGATTAGTTTAGTTTTTCTCCACAGTATCCATATGTTAGACTCTCAGAGCCCTTCAATGTTTTTAACCTATAAGCCTACTCGTTTAATATTTAGAGCAAAAGATAAAAAAATGTCAAGTAGGTTGCAATCCTTACTTGATACCACAAAGATGTTTAAAAACATACATACCTTCATACGTATACTGTAACATTCCTGAAGGGTAATTCATTTTTTCACCTTTCCTGTGATAGCACAACTCAAAAAATAGTAGTCTTGCTCATGATCCGATTGTCAAACCTTCTCCTGACTTCTGCATAATTCCATGAATGATTCTGTTATAAAGCAATTTCTGGATATGTAATTCCAGCGAACAGAAATCCAGTTATGCTTCACTAATAACTACTCAAATCTAAGCCAAAAAATTAACCTTTTGACCTTACTTTTCTGCTTTGAAAAATTTTTCTACAAATACAATTAGTAAAGTTAATTTCATAATTTCACAGTAGTTTAAACCTAATATAGTCACTATGGATGAGCAAAACCAATTTAAAAACAAGTGTTTGTAAACACAGCACATTTAGCTTTAATAACTGTTATTTGGAGGAAGAGTCCTTCATATACTTTGAAACCCTCCAAACTAGTGGATCTATTTTGCTGTTTGTGGATCATAGGATTTTTAAAGCCTCTGTTGACAGAGTTCAGGGCAGGCTGCCCCAAAATATGCCACTTTGGCATATTGATTATTTTAAATTAAAGTTTCTTAAGAAACAGCCAGTGCAAAGAGGACACCATGACCCTCTTCTGTGCCCCTGAAAGCAGGAAATAAATCTCCCACTCAAAAGATACCTTCCCTGTATCAGAAGACATCCTTATCACCAGAGATAGGAAATTCTGGGCCAAGATGGCTATATAAACAAATCTTGTTACTTCACTAATTTACTACCCCAAGCCCAAACTTCTTTGTCTTGTCAGTTACAAATTTATTATTTCTTTGCCTAAAAGATATAAAAGCTGTCTGCTTTAGTCACTTCTTTGAGTTTCATATTTTTATGAACTCCTGTACATACAAAATTTAGTTTTTTCTCCTGTTAATCTGATTTATGTCAATTTAATTATTTGACTAGCCAAAGACTCAAGAAGGGAAGAAAGGAGAAGTTTTCTTCCCTTATATGTATTTAAAACTGTTTACCTGCAGTGGATTTTAAATTAATGTTTCAACCAAAAGGATCTGCAGATTTCAGCTATTCAAAAGAAAATGTGGCTTGACCTCTTTAGGATTTAAAAAATCCTATGAAAGCTATTTTTAAAATATGATCTCACAGTTACCTTAAAATATAGATTTGTGTTCTGAACCGTCTGACCTTAGAAAACTGATAACCTCCTAACAGTAAAATGGCAAAATATATCTTTCACCTATCTGGCATTAAGGGTTTATGTAGATAAAATAAAATTATACCTATTATAGCATTTTAGAAATAAATATCCTTTGTACCTCTCAGATATTATTAAAGAAATCTTAATATAATCTTTTTATAAAGTAGCAAAGATCACATTGTCCTCTGTTCAAAAAGCCTCCAGAGTCTCCTATAATATTCCAAATTCAGTGCAGATTCTTCAACCTGGCATTTGCCCTCCACAAAATGGTCATAACCTACTATTACAGGCGTGTGTGCTATTACCTACGCCAATGCTGAACTGCATCCATCATCAATACCACAAGTACATGTCTCATGACCTGGTATCTCAGAATCTTTTTTTCATTATCATACTTTTATCCTAAATATATCTTCCATCGCTACCCACAGGAGCTACCTTATTCTCAATTCTACCCTCAGCATCTAGTGAAAGGACAGCCAAATAGTAGGAGTTCAGCAAATAGCAACTGAATAAAACTTACATTACTAACAATAGCCAGTCTTATACCTACCTCCTGATTTTTAGTTGATGTCTAAGTTCCAAAAAAAAAAAAAAAAATGCTTCAATCAAAATATTTTCCTTTCTGAAGTCAAGTCACATTCCCAAGGTTTTATGTCATGAAGGGAAGAACAATGAAATAACCCAGGTCTTTTCACCACCAGACTTACTTCTAAAATATTCTCCTGATTATGTATATCCAAGTTATAGATCATTATGTCCTAGTTACAGTATCTTTTCTAATTCTTTAATATCTGTAAAGTATGAGCTCTTTTACTGTAAATCTTCAAAGCTGATGTGTAAGCCACAGAAACATAATCAGTTCTCTCACTTTGCACCGTGTTTTGGAAAATTCTACACAGTTGAAAAATCTAGTAAGGGTGTGAGTTAATCACACATTTGTGATGGAACAACAGCCTTTTTCCTTTGTGTCCGGTCACCCTCACTGAGCATTTAGCCAGCAAGTCCCAAATGGAAGGACCAAAGACAGAGGAGATGGAAATGACAACCCCAAACTTGATGATAATGTGTTTTTTTAATGTTGATATTGAGTCTCCCACCGTGTGAATCCCACTGTGAAGTTTAGAATAGACATATATTCTGTTTTCTAGCTTCTTCCGCTCCTGCGGTACAAATATATATGAATACCCTGCTGGCAATCTAATGCACCTGAATGAAACTTTGTTGCAGGACTGAATGGACTAAAGAAAATGCAAAGTAGGAGACATGTGTTTTGTCCTGGTGCAAGGTTGTGACAGAGGCAAAGTGGTTCTGGACCTGGCAGCCGTGGCGGCAGCTTTCTGCGTTGGCAGATTCTTGATTATAAAGAAGAGCAATTGTTCCCTTGGGTGAGCAACTTTCTGTATTGTGGGTCTGTGTGTCATTCCCAAAAGCTCAGCTTTGAGTCATTTTCTTCAGGCATGCCCACAATTCTCTAGCTATCTTTTTTTTCTTTTTTAAATTTTATTTTATTATGTTCTGTTAATCACCATACATTACATCATTAGTTTTTGATGTAGTGTTCCATGATTAATTGTTTGCGTATAACACCCAGTGCTCCATTCAGTACGTGCCCTCTTTAATATCCATCACCGGGCTAACCCATCCCCCTACCCCCTTCCCCTCTAGAACCCTCAGTTTGTTTCTCAGAGTCCATAGTCTAGCTATCTTAAATCTATTTCGGCTCAAACTAGCCTAGATGTTCTTCACTGCAACTAAGAAATTTAGCCAATGTAATAATCAACAGCAGAAATGATTGCATGCAAACATTTCTCCAATGAATAATCTGGGATTGAAAAGCTGATATACAGGTTTCCCCTCATATCTGAAAGTAAAGCATTCGTTTGACACCTTCTGTAGGCCTAAATGGCTAAAGCAAAAAAGCAATTACCATTAATGTACGTGGGTATTTTGAGCTTTTCAACACCCAAAAAACAACCTCTCTTCTTCTTTTCTGATACCGTAGGAACATCTTGCTAAAGGAAACACAAAATAAATCGAGATACAGCACAGATGCTCATGGGCACAGTTTAGGCTACAGCAGCTTGATGCTGAGATGCTGAGTGTAGTTCCTAGGAAAGGACCCTGGTGATGCCACTCTCACTGCTCAGGGTGTAGGCTGCCTCTAGAATGGCCTGCTGCAAAAACAAACCAAAAACAAAACAACACTGAACGCTATTTTTGCTTATTGCTGCCTTTTTCATAAAAGCAAAAATCCTCTTAGATTCTTTAGGTTAGCAAAAGCAGGTGCTAATGTAGGACTCTTGTAAAGGAAAAGTGATATAATGTGAACTTCTGAAAAGCAGGGAACTATATTGGGTTTAGATGGATGTCATTTGCCTCTGACTGCTTTAAAATAAACTTATTCTATTGGGAGTTCTGCAGGTTCAATAGGATGTGTTTGGGTTTAAATTTATTTGTATTTATCCTAGAATCATTTGCTCTGTAAATTTAAGTTTTTCACCATTATGGGAGAAATCTGTCAATTTTTGTCCAAGCTCGTTCTGTTTTGTTTTTCTTTCCTAATATTCTATTTAAAAATATGTTAGACCTTCCCACCCAATCTTAAGTATCTCCTAATTTTTATTCCATATTTTTTACCCTGCTGCCTCTTTTGGAGTTACCAGGTAATTTCTTCAGTTTTAAAATTTATTTTCCAAATCATTAGTTCACTTTTGGACTGCTTTTATTTTGAAGATTAACTTATCATTAAATTTTCAATAATTATAATTTTTATTGCTAGATGTGTATACACCTATATATACACATATACACACTTAATTGTATTGTATACATATAGACATAAATGTGTGTGTATATATATATTCATTTGTAATAGGCTCCTCTATTTCTTTAATCATTTTATACATACATATCCTATATTATGTACCTGGTAGTCCCAGGATTTACAATCCTAGGGGTTCATACCTATTGTTTGTTTTTTTCTATTGAATCTTAAACATATTCACCTGCTTTTTCATATGTTTAATGATCTTTGCTTTCAAGGTCTATGCGTGACCTTGACTGGGGAAGTTTAATGGACTTAAAGTGGAGTTTTCGGAGATGCCTTTCTCCACAGATTAACTTATGCTTCTTATGATTAGTAGCAGATGCCACCTGCCAGGGGACCACTTCAGATCTGAGTTCAACACAGACTCCAAGCTGCCCCTCACCGCACTGAGCCTGGCTCAATGATCTCTTTCTTAGAGTGGCTATCAGTATGTAACCTCAGGCAACCTCTCCTCTTGAAAACTTGTTCCTTCTCCTCAGCCCAGGCCCAAGCTTTTCTTCTCTTTGATCTCATTTCACTGTGTGTATGTGTGTGTGTGTTCATGCGTATGTGTGTGGGTGTGTGTGTGAAAGAGAAAGAGAGACAGAGATAGAGATGGAGAGCATGAAGGAGAGAGAGGAAGGCAGCATAACCGGCACAGAAGGGTAAGTCTACTATCAACTGGTAGGATGTAAGTCTCAGAGTCTTCTTTTTTTCAGGGTCTAACTTTCTGCCAAAGAGTCCCTTGAATGCCTAATTGTTCATAATGCTGAAAGCAGAGTTTGTAGCTCTTCCTTGTCCATATATTTTTTGTCTCTTAGTAATTTCATCCAATTTGTCTCATGGACTTAAGTAATTTCCTGATGAATTTCAATCTTACATCTATATCCTAACCACTCCCTTTAATTCTAGGGTTATATATTCAACAGTTTACCAACATTTCTACATGAATAAATATAAAATATTAATATATATACACATATAAATACAAAGATAACACTAAAAGGGAATCCTTGATCGTCTACCCTACCCCTCTATAAAGGTTTGTTAAACCAGATGTTTTCCCCCATCAGTAACCACAAGCTCCTCCACCTCTGTTCAGCCAAATTCCTCACTGTTTCTTTTCTATCACACTCCACATTCAATCAATCAGCCAATCTTGTTTATTCTAACTCAAATCTCTTCTCAGAACTTATCTAAAAACATCATCTTTTTTCTGGTTTATTAGTAGTTTGTTATTTGGTTTCCTTGTTTCACCTCTTCTCTCTTTTCAATCTATTCCATAGCTCCTCTTCTTGTACAGAGTGAAACTAGTCATTAAAATAATCTACATAGGGGCGCCTCGGTGGCTCAGTCATTAAGCATCTGCCTTTGGCTCAGGTCATGATCCCAGTGTCCTGGGATCGAGCCCCGCATCGGGCTCCCTGCTCAGTGGGAAGCCTGCTTCTCCCTCTCTCACTCCCCCTGCTTGTGTGCCCTTTCTCGCTGTGTCACTCTCTGTCAAATAAATAAATAAAATCTTTACAAAAATAAAAATAAAATAAAATAAAAATCTATATGATCTTAACCCCATTGGCTTACCAACATCTTGTGCAACAGTTACTCACTTGACTCACATCACTGTAGCTTACTGCTATCTTTGTAAGCTTTCAGATACTCAGGGATTCTCTACCTCCTCCTTGTATTCTTCTTCCTCAAGCAGTCTTCCCACAAATATCTGCATAGCTAATTCTTTCATTTCCTTCGTGTTCTAGCTTACATGCTGTTGTCTCATTGAAGCCTTAACTAGTTATCATATTTTAATAAATACTCCAAGAGCATTTTCTATCCTCCTTTCCTACTTTATACATTTTCTCAGTGCTGAACACAACATTGTCAGTGTATACAATGTTTACGTGAGATTATGCATCTCTCTTAAATCTTTTTTGCTCAAATTATAAAATTTTGAACTCTGTTATCTGCCACTGGGATACTGTCTATTTAGGAGCATCTTGTATGGCCAACCAAGTCAGAGAAGTAGATGACTGCAATCAAAAGTGTGAGAGTAATAACTTTCAGCACATAATGGATTTAACTATGGAGGAGTACTGTCACACTTAAAACATCATTAAGTTTTTCAAGAGAAGGCAAAAGAAAGTTTTCAAATTATTCTAAAATGAACATTCTAATGACATCTTTATTTTTTTATCTTTTTCCAATTACATCTTTAAAGATGACAACATTACTGACATATATATTGTGCCTTAAGATAATCACTCAAGAGGGGCGCCTGGGTGGCTCAGTCGTTAGGCGTCTGCCTTCGGCTCAGGTCATGATCCCAGGGTCCTGGGATCGAGCCCCGCATCGGGCTCTCTGCTCGGCCGGAAGCCTGCTTCTCCCTCTCCCACTTCCCCCTGCTTGTGTTCCCTCTCTCGCTGTCTCTCTCTCTCTCAAATAAATAAAATCTTTAAAAAAAAAAAAGATAATCACTCAAGAGAAAACACTTACTGGGACTTTAAAATTCTGATACAGTTTTACATTAACTATTCTTAGTTACATATCATAAAATTATCTCAAGCAAGAAGCAAAAAAAAAGTCTCATCAAGAATACCCTTAAATCTTACACTTAAAACTTTCAGAAGTAATGACTTTTTCTGCATTATGTTAGTAAACTAAAATTATCACAACAGATTATTTGCATTCAAAAATTTATACAACTGACTATGATATTTTAAAATCTAAACTAGTTCATGAGAAAGTTACAGCCCCTTACTGTTAGCAGATATAAATTTTCACTTAAACTAAAAGGAGTTCGCAAGTTTTAGATGTTTTATAACCAAAAGGAGCATAATTACTGTTCAGTGTGTATAGCTAATGTGTTGCACTTGAAGTCACAAATAGTGACTATGTTGTGCCAATTCATTTTTCTTTGGATGCCAGAATTGGTTCCAAGCCTAGGGATAGAACAAATGATTGAAAAATCAAAGAAGTGGGCTTTTAATTGATTCTCAAAGGGCAATCACGGCTCTTGAAAAACATATGAAAATATGGCTATTGGTGATGTCTCCTCATGCTGACTAATAGTACAAAGAAGTTCATTGTACTTTTCACCTTTGCTTGGAAATATTCATATATAAAATTAAAATTAAGAAATTGCATACAACAGTGGTAAAGAAGCAAAGGAAAAAGCTTAGTATTACCATCTTCAGGTTTTTACAAGTTACTGTTTGACCACTCAGTTTGCTCTTGAAAATATTACTGCAAAGTACATTACTAGTCAGAATATACATGCTCACACTCAGTCAAGGCCATTGTTGAAAAAAAAAAAAAAGGCCATTGTTGAATCTCCGAAAACCACACACACACACTTCTGATATTTATTCTCTTAGCAAATTTAAAATATTGACTAGAATAATATGGTTATATAACCCATTAGTGGAACTAGAAGAGACAATACATATGTGAAATCTGTTACTGTTACACATGATCCAGATTTTACATGCTTACTTTAAAACCTTGTACAAAGTTTGTTGTTTAAAGGGAAGACCATGAACAAATTGGAAATTCTAGGGAGCCATTTAAGATATGTACTAATAGAAATGTATGGGCATTAATGAGAAAGAGTAACTTATTGAGAAGCATTTTAATAGCAATTATATTGCATGATTACACATGGAAAATGGACTATATTCTTGTGATTCAGAAATAAATTACCGGAATGTGAGGTTCCCAAACTTCCAAAGCAGGACTTCCTGTTTTACCCATTGAGTTACACCTACTAAAAATCTAACTCATTTGCCTAAAAGAAAAACAGATTGGCTAAAATCTAAGACTAGCAGGCTTTACTTTTACTAGGAAAAAATCATGTTCTGAAACTCTTTAACAGAGACCTTGCCCCATTTTCATTGGTTTGCATAGTGAGGGCAAACCAATATGTCAAATCCAGCCAATATGTCTTAATGGATGACACTCTCCCAGCTAGCCTCTGCACATAATTATTATTAAACAATTACCTTAATTATAGGTAAAGAGGTATAAAAACATGAAAAATAAAGTGTGAAAGTACAAAATATTAATAATAATTATTAAACATATAAATAAAATAACAAAATATTAATAATAATTATTAAACATAAAAATAAAATATAATTATAATTGTAAAATATAAAATTATAAAATAATAACAAATAAAATATAATAAAAATAAAAATTAAATTATTTGTAAACAATAATAATTAAACATAATTATTCATCATATCCTTTACATAATTGTACAAAGCCACTGTTTATTGGCACAAGCAAAACATACTATTTTTATGGAAAACATAGGAATGGCATGTGTGGCCATCAAAATTGGTAGGAGTTTAGGAAAGATCAGCTTCCTTCATTCACTAAGCATCTGCTATGTGCTAGGATACATCACAAACATGCTTTCATACAACCTCCCCAACAAATATTAGAAATAATTGATATCATTCCATTCTACAAATTAAATAAATGAGATTCTAGTCAAATACATTTTCAACACAACACTATTGCTTGTTTCGCTTAGTTTGGGTGGTTTTATCTTTAGAGCATAAGTTTTAGCTCAGTTATTAGCATCTTACCATAACTCCATTATATTTTCAAAAGATAATGGAGAATGACTATGATATAATTTGGAATAAACACTATCATCTGATGAGAGCAAAGGATTGATTCCTTTAGTTGCTAAATAAATCATTAATAATTTCTCATTCTACATTGCAGTCATTTCTACAATTGGATTATTGTTTTATTTTAAGATAAAAATTTCCAGTGTAGCATATGATAGACTTTAGAATGTATTTCTGTTTGATCTAATTTTTTCTTATTATGTTTGACTATTATTATAAACAGAAATTTTACTTTGAGGGTTGAACCAATGAAATAAGAAAAATAAAATGAAAAATGTATTTTAAATATTAAGTCCTTTAATATTTCACTACAGTTTAGAAACTCCTATTGTTTATTCAGTGGTAAAGTACTTTAAAGCTTAAAGAACGCTGCCCTAAGTCCCTTTGGGTTGTCTGTTTTCCAATAATTAAATGTTAGCATTTTAGCTCTGCTACAATTACATATAAACATTCACCTTTAAAATCGAAGTATTTCTTCGTGTAAGTTTCCAAAGAATGAAAACCATGTATAAGGATTGAAACATTGTATGAAAATCATTGTATAAAGATCGACTACCTTAACACTGAATTCTATTTTTCCATGAGAATGCTTACCCCATAGTTCTGCTACCTTAGCTCTCTGAGCAGACTTTTATTTTAATATTGACCTTATTCCATTAAAAGCATCTGTTTACTTATATTTATCTATCTCCTGCTCTAGAATAAAAGCTCCTTCAGAGCAAAGATGGTATTACATATCTTTGCATCACTGACATTTAGTCAAACACCTTCTAGTCACATTGTGGGCACTTGAAAAATATCTGTTACAATAAAGGAAGGAAGGGAGGAGGGAAGGAAGGAAGGAAGGAAGGAAGGAAGGAAGGAAGGAAGGAAGGAAGGAAGGAAGGAAGAAGAGAGGGAGGGAGGGAGGGAGGTAAGGAGGGAGGAAGGAAGGGAGAAATGTTTTAATATTGTGATTTAGCATACCATACAAAAACTGTGACCTGGAAAAGTACAGTTATTTATACTAAGCATAAGGGCACATTGAAGCAGAACTATTAGACCAAAGAAATGGATTAACTCTGACTTTGGTTTCACTACTACTTTCCTTTTGCAACTTCGTCTTATCGTGCCCTAGAGCTGCCTTCATTCTACTTGTAAAGTAACACCAGGCAAGACAATGGCCAGGAATTTTTATCCTTCATCACTTACTTCTTCTTAAAACTAATGTACTGAGATCCATTCCCCTGGCTGCATACTATGAAAGAGAATCCATTCTTTTCTGCCCTATTTTAGAGTGTGATATTCTGCCCCACACTCATCCCAAATTTGTGGATATTAACAAAACTTTTACTCACTCCACTATTAAGTTACATAAGAGAATCCTAAGGGTTTAAGAATATCCTGAAGTGTTGTGATAGAACATCTTCACAGAGTTGCTGAATATTTGATATGCAATGACTCAAAATCCAAGCAGGGCCAGATCTTGTTCATGTAATTTGTTAAACTGTCAAGTAAGCTCTCCATGAAAAGTTAGATCAGGTAAACTGTTATGTAAATACTATATTAAAACAATATATTCTTGGGGCACCCAGGTGGCTCAGTCATTAAGTGTCTGCCTTCGGCTCGGGTCCTGATTGGGATCGAGCCCTGCATCAGGCTCCCTGCTCCGAGGGAAGCCTGCTTCTCCCTCTCCCACTCCCCCTGCTTGTGTTCCCTCTCTCTCTGTGTCTCTCTCTGTCAAATAAATAAATAAATCTTTAAAATAAATGAACAAACAAAACCAATATATTCTTTTTAGTATTGGCTTGCATTAGGTTTTATCCTAATTGAATATGTCTTTTCTCTTTTTACACATATTGATAACTTACTACCTCTTCACCTTCTTAAGGGTTCTATTAAGTTAGCAACTTGCTATAATTTGAGTAATATTATATTATTAAACTTATAAAATGAATTTTTCATATTTTCTATTTCTTTCATACACAGAGAAACGAAGTAGAAAGTTTGTTAAGAAAGTGGCATCCCAGGGTGAAGAACAGTTCAAAGCAATAAGCTCAGCAACACTCTTACATCTTGAAATTGAGTTTCCTGCAGAGTAGTTTTTCATCAATTTTGTGCATCAAAAAACAAGTTCCTTGAAAGTTTCTACAATTTTTCAAACTTTTTTTGATAAACGAAGTTTCATCATTTTGGGAATTGAGTCATTTATTGATCATATTTGGAAAAAGAGCCAACCCACAAACAGAAGTCTAAGAAATTTATCCATTGTGGAGATTAAGTGGAAGTTGAAAATGTACTTAAATTCATAAGCAAAACAATTTAAATCACTTTAAAAATGTCACATGTTTCAAATATGTTTATATTGTATATATAATATTCACTAACTACATTTTAACAAAAATCATACATTAAGCTTATATTATGTGCAAAGCACTGCACTACCTGATTTATGTATTTGGCAAGGTATTATGTGTGCATGTGTGTGTGCACATGGGTGCTCATGCATGACAAATGGTACCGACCGGGGCACGTGGATGGTTCAGTGTCTTAAGGGTTTGCCTTTGGCTCAGGTCATGATCCCCGGGTCCTGGGATGGAGTCCCGCATCGGGTTCCCTGCTCAGCAGGGGGGGGGGTGCTTTACCCTCTCCCCCTGCTCATGCTCTCTTTTCCCTCGCTTGTGCTCTCTCTCTCTCAAATAAATAAATAAAATCTTTTAAAAAAATGGTAGGGACCAAAACACAAAGCGAACAAGTAAAAAGGATTCACATGGAGCTTATCCACAAAGATAGAATGAAGAAGCCCATTGTAAAGTTCTACATCCACTGAGAACACATAGATGAGAGTGAGAGATCAAAAACAAAGGATCTCCTAATGCTAATGAATAATCCCTACATCAACCCTCTTGTTGACTCATTATAATTTGTGAAAAACAGGTGCACCTGGATGGTACAGTTGGTTAAGTGTCTGACTCTTGGTTTTGGCTCAGGTCGTGATCTCAGGGTCCTGAGATCATGCCCAGAGTCAGCCTTGCACTGGGTGTGGAGCCTGCTTGAGATTCACTCTCTCCCTCTGCCCCTCCTCTGCTTGCACACTCACTCTCTCTCTCAAATAAATAAATCTTTTTTTTTAAAGTGTTTCACAGTGATATTTCCTAATTAATTTTTTTGTATATGGGTTTGACTCCCTCACTACATTGAGCTTTATGAGAATAAGACTTGTGCCTATATTAGTTTTCTAAGTCTGCTTCAACAAAGTAACGCAAACTTAATGGCTTAAAGTAACAGAAAATTATTCTCAAGCAATTCTTGAGGACAAAAGTACAAAATCAAGGTGTCAGC
The DNA here is from genome assembly GCF_003265705.2 of Callorhinus ursinus. Taxonomy (NCBI): domain Eukaryota; kingdom Metazoa; phylum Chordata; class Mammalia; order Carnivora; family Otariidae; genus Callorhinus; species Callorhinus ursinus. Next base: position 32,562,732 of record NW_027397067.1, read on the forward strand.
AGGGCCCTGCTCCTACTAAAGTCTCTAGGGGAGAATCCTTCCTTGGCTTTTCCATTACTGGTTACTCCAGAGGATCCTTGGTTTATGGCTGCATAGCTCCAATTTCTGCCTCTTTCTTAATATTGCCTCCTTCTCTGTTTATCTTTTCCTCTTCTTTCAGTGTCAAATCTCTGTTTTTCTTTTATAAAGTCATTTTCATTGGATTTAGGCCCTACCTCGATAATCCAAGATGGTGTCATTTGGAGACTGTTAATTTAATTACATCTGTAAAAAGCCTTTTTCAAAAACTGGATACATACATAGATTCTGGGAATTAGAACATAGGCATTTCTTTCTGAGGTGCCACCATTCAACCTACTACACATGGGTAAAGTAGACCAGGAATTTTGCCTTATTCACCTAGATAGTATGAGCACAAATGAAAAGGGTTAGCACATAATAAACTCAAATTTTGGCTTAAATTATAACAAATGACAAATTACTACTTAATTAAGTTGGTGTCAGATTATTCTCTTGGTATAGCTCAAAATTCAATGCCACAGGGTGTTTGTAAACTACTATGAAGGAATCATGTTGAACTAACATATATTTTATGTTATTTTGATAAAATGTATTAAAATAACTACATCAAGATGTAGGAAAACTGGATCTGCAGAATTGTTCTTCACTTAATGAACATGCTGAAGTCATTTGGTTTGTAGAAAGAATAAGAAAATATTAAATTATAATGCTAATAAAAATAACAATTATTATTATCATCGATAGTAGTAATAGTAGTTCTTTAATCTTTAGACAGGAAAGACCTTGCAAGCATAGAACCAAAACACCACCAGAGTAGTGGAGACATGCCTAATTACATTTTTCTCGGCCTCCCTTGAAATGAAGTGGGGGATCAAGTGACCTATTTCTGGCCAATGAAATGTGAAACATAGAAGCCACTTCTAAACATAACCTTGAAAACCAATCTTGGAATACCCCAGCTTTCTCTTCCTCCTCCCCAGCAACCTCACAATTATGAGTTCCATATTGTCTCACTACATTATGAAAACAATGTGGGGTTTAGAGACACCTTTTTAAGATTTGTAGAAGGGCCAATGGATGCTTCCATGTGTTCATCCTCTTGTGACATGAAAATCAGATAAAGGTTTCTTGTTTTAAGATCATGAGATATTGGGATTTCTTTATTACTACATACAACTCACTTGTCCTGATTAAAGGAAATAATGCAACAGAAAAATGCTTTAAAGTAAATGAAGGTAGTTCATGACAGACCAGGTAAAGATACTCAAGCTTACTCATCAACATTTAAGTTTTTTTTAAATTACAATTTTAAAAAGTACATAGTTCACTTCTAATGTTGGCAAAGTAAATAAATAGATTAATTAATTACTTAAAAATACAGTAATACTCTCTTCTGGTTAGAAAATAAATGAGCAAAAGTATTTCTTTCTAAAGGATAGTTAGCCATAGTTATAAACATAATATGGAGGGTGTTCTGAATAAAATATCATATCCAGAAATTTATCAGAATGACTAAATATGTACCAAAATTTTATATATAACAAGATACTGAATGCTGCATTGTTTAAAATCATTAAAAAATTTAAAAAGCTAAATGACCATTCATAGGAAAATAAATAAATTATTGTGCATATACAATGTGATATACTGCATAACTTTACCTAAAAGTGTATTATTTACCTAAATTTGGTAATTTGGTAATTTAGTATTTACCTAAAAGTGGATTATTATATAGGGAAGCCTGGGCGGCTCAGTCCATTAAGCGGCTGGATCTTAGTATCGGCTTAGGTCATGATCTCAGAGTTGTGAGACAGAGCCCCGTGTCAGCCTCCGAGCTGGACATGGAGCCTACTTAAGATTCTCTCTCTCCTTCTTCCCCTGCCTCTCCTCCCCCTCTCCCTTAAAAACAAACAAAAAAAGGTGGATTATTATATTTTTTAAGAGAACAGATTATAAATCAGTATATTCATATTTTATTAAGAAATAAATCAGTAAGATTATACATCAAGTATTTACAATAATGACACTGAATTAGTTTCTAAAACATGTTTTCACTTCTATTTCTTTTCATTGCTTGACAATCATATTATTTTTATAACTAGGAAATTCTAAAAAATTAATTTTATGAAAAGTAGACATGTCTAATGGTTTAGAAAAAAAAATTTTTGACCACAAAGTGTTAATATCAGATTGCTATGTCACCTAGATATTGTTAACTTCTAGAGTGAAATCACTCATTGAAAAGACAAAGATTTATTTGACTCCGTCAGCCAAGTACATTTTGGCTAAAAACAGTAAACATATTTTTTCTTAGGCTAATAGTTCACATAGACTATACATTTTTTGCAAGAATGCTAAATTATTTGCTAAGTTCACAAACATTCTTCCAAAATGATCATTTCAGGTGGGTCTCACAGTAATTAAGACCAAATGTAACTCGTTTTGTTTTCTTGTTTTGTTTTTCCAATTTTACCAAATTCTTTCATTTTCCTATAAAAAGTTTTACCTGAATTGATCTTAACTATTCATGGCTGGCTCCTTTTTTTTCCTGAAGAGCTCAGTTTAAATATCTTTACCTTGGGATGCCTGGGTGGCTCAGTTGGTTAAGCAGCTGCCTTCGGCCTGGGTCATGATCCCAGGGTCTTGGGATCAAGTCCCACATCGGGCTCCTTGCTCAGCAGGGAGCCT
>NW_027397067.1:32580440-32742482 GCF_003265705.2 Callorhinus ursinus
GATAACTTTTCATTTGTTCTACTTTTATAAAAGCATTCTCTAAAAATCCTCTGTAGCAATTACTTGAATGTAGCACATCTCCACATATTATATTTGGTCAGCCTTAGTAAAAGCATGTAATATTTTTTAGCTTGAGGTTAATTATTATAGCTAATCATTAGCTAATCCTTATTATAAATGTTCTATTTATTTATTTATTTTTGAGAGAGAGAGAAAGAGAGGGTGCAAGCCAAGGGGGAAGGCAGAGGGAGAAAGAGAGAGAGAATCTCAAGCCGACTCCATGCTGTGTGCAGAGCCCAATTCAGGGCTCGTTCTGACAACCTGGAAATCATGACCTGAGCCAAAACCAAAAGGCTGATGATTAACCGACTGAGCCACCCAGGCGCCAAAGCTAATCTTTATTATGGATAATCTCCAGATGTCATTATTGCATTTCGAGGAAATTGGACAGTTTTAACCTACCTTTACACTGATTGGCTGGATTATCTTTCCTGTTCATCTGATTTAAGCCAAGCTATATTTCAGATGCAAGAGGAGACATATGAGAAAAGATATCTGCCTTCATTTGAATTTTTATTAGAAAAGAAATGTCTACAAATACTATTTTGCTCTTATACCAAAAACAAATTAGTTTTGCTGTAGAGATTTTGAGGTTTTTCCTCATAGACTTTTCATTTCTGGTGTAATTGGCATTATATCAACATGGAGATATTAATACTTTATATAAAATAATTATATGAATCTAGATTTATACAAATGAATTTGTTCTAACTCTTGTTATTGGAATAATATAACATACAAAGAATGAAGTAGTTATAGAAGTGTTTCATTATAAATTGTAAAGATTAACACACTTTTAAAAATCCATTAATTAAAACCACCATGTGTCTTCACAGTTTAAGAAAAAAATGATTTCAATACCAGTTTGTAGTGGTAATAAAAAATACCACAGGGAAGAATTGTAGATTAACAACATTGAATTTTAAAATGAAGATGGGCTGCAAAGAGCTGAATCTTTAATCAAAATATGCTTCTTGCAAAGATTTGCTCTTATTAACACCAATGCGGAAATAAAATATTACTTCATGCCAGAAAAGTGAATTATTATAATCACAATTCAAGGGAAATGAAAATCAGGCAATATCAGTTGCACAAGCCTAGGACAAATTACTCAGGTAAATTCCAAGAATATCTGGAGACATAGAAGCATTTGGCTCCTTAAAAAACTGTGTAATGCAAATGTTAAATGCTAGGACCTACCATGTATTCAGTCAATTTTTAAGTGAGCCTGACCATTTTGGACAAGTGTTATCATCTGTGAATTAGTTCTATCAGATATGTTCCATATAGATTACCATGTAAGATAAAGTTTTTTCCTCTTTTGTCCTCTGATAAATGAACTTTAAAAAGCCCATCTTAGCCTCTCTTTTTACTTTGATTAATGCTCATTATTGATTTTTCCAGTCGTTCAGTATGTTTCCTTTTTTCACTATAAAATAAAATGTCACATAAAATTATAAAACTGTGACCAATTATTTAGGTTGATAATTCTTCAATATTTTACATTTATCATTAATTCTCAACATAAGGGGTTCTGGTATTTTTTTTAAAACTACTCAATACTTAAATTCTCTCTCTCTATAAGTATATATATATATATATATGGAAAGCAGGATACAAAAAGTTGGTCTGCAATATATTTTCAAAATCTCATCAAAATAAATATATCCAGTATTCATCAGGATCTGTCCCTGGGGTCACAAAAAGAAGTTTCAATAGTCACCAAGATAGAAACATTTATAGAAAATGTATAATACCTAAAATAAGGTACACAACAAATTTATTTCTATTTAATTTAAATTATATAATTTAAATCTGTGTAGTCTCCTTACTTTGTAACAGCTAGTTATTCTTGATTGCTTTCATTCTTCCTCTACACATGCCATCCACCATTAATTTCTGTTGGTTTTACCCACCTGACCACTTTTCACTGTTTACACCTTCTCACCACTCCAGATCAACATTATTTTTCATTTGCACAACCAAAATCTCCTCTTAATTGGTCGGTCCACTTCCACATTTATCACATTATAGTCCACTTTCCACACAGTACGCAGCATGATCTTAAAAATAAAACTTCAAAAGTACATAAGATCATTCACTCCCATGATTAAAATATTTCACTAACTTGTTTTAAAGTTATAATAAAATTTATTTTTATAAAATATTACCCTACAGGGGTTGACATAACCTAGTGCCTACTTATCTCTCCAGCTTCATTTCTTATTATTTTCCTCTTTGCAATCTAGATACTCCAGCCCTGTGTGTCTTCTCTTTATTCCAGGAATACCACTGCCATTATACCTTATTCCATTCACTGCAGATGCTGTTCTCTTGGTGCTTTGCATAGTTACCTTATTATTCATATCTGATCTCAAAGGTCACCTCTTCACAAAAGCTTTACCTGACCGCTATAACTAAAATAACTCTAACAGCACCCACCGTGTATACCCATTTTGCAAAGTCATTACTGCAGTTTGAAGTGATGATATTTTTGTTTTCATTTTTACTACATCTTCCCCCTCCAGGAGGACAGGAGTCGTGGATAGTTTACCATTATATTTCTAAAGCTTAAAACATAACCTATTGTGTTGTAAGCAATTTAATAGCTGTCTGTTGAATGAGTGAATTTGCTAATGAAAGTATCTTATATGCTAATGAGTTCTCTATGATTAGTAACCACATAACTTGAAACAAGTATTGTTATGGAAATTTACTCATATGCATAAGCAGAATTGGTGTCAATCTAGGCCTATGTAGATATAACTTCACTTAGTTTTCAGGAGTCAGACTAAATATATGATCACTTTGTGTTGAATTGCCCTGGATGTTAGTGTTAGCACACACATAGTTTTTGTGTTGTCATTTATCTTTGACTTATCTTACTTTACGTCTTCTCCACTAGTCAAAACAATGTCAAATTCAATGCTGGCGTGTTACTAATAACTAGAGCCCCTACTTGCACGTCCTTTTTTATTTTAGTAAACAGACCCTTTTGTTATTAACAGTAATCAGAAGGGGACAATTGATTAAAATAGGTCATATCTTAAAGGCTGAAAGGAAAGGTATTAATATTTCACTGAAGCACACTCATTTCCTGAATGGAAGATTAAGGGAGCAGTGGCTTCCATTCTATGCTGATGCACATTTCTGGGCAACAATAAAGAAACTTATTAAAGTGAATGCAAAGCATAGGTTGATCCCCATGATGACTTATCTTCATAATAACAAAACAATAAAAGTTCCACATGGATACTCTGAGAAAAACCCAACACCATCATTTGCATCTACAGTGTCTATACATATGAATGAACATTAATATCTGACCTTGAGCTACTGAATTTGCCATTTTAATTTCTTCCTTTGCAAAATCCACTGACCGTTAGGCATTAGGAATGGCAATGAGTTTAATCAGCCAGACTCAGAAAAATCCACATCCACCTAAAAATGGGGAAAAGAAAAAGAAAAGAAATAAATAGGTAGAGGGCAAAGAAAGCACAAAATAAAAGGAAGAAATAGAAATACAAAGGAAAAAGGAAGGTGATGATAATCAGGATGTGTCTTGTGATCACTAAAATTAGATAATTACATACATAACCACATTCTCCTCTTAAAGTTTGAAAGTAGAATCTGAAGAAAATTGGATTCGTCAGTATTATTCAGCATTATTTATTCAGCAAAAATTTACCAAACACTATTGGTCATTGTTCTAGATTCTAGGGACACCATGAACAGAGTGACAAAGTCTCTGTTTTGAAGAGTTTATATTCTAGTGGAAGGGGAGAGATAAAAATTAAAAAAAATCAAAACAATAATTTCAGATAATGATATGTCCTCAGGAAAAAAATTATCTTTTCTTTCTTTCTTTTTTTCAAGTAGAATGATGTAATAGAGTCTTGGATGAATAGTTATAAGACTGGACAGTCAGGAAAATTATCTAAGGAAGTGGCATTTCAACAGATACTTGAATTATAAGAAATTGTCAACCAAGAAAGATTAGAAAAGAAGAATTAAGAAAAATTGATAAATGCTTTATCTTCACAGAATACTATGTAAGTAGCTTTTAAAACTAATCATATAATTGTATTTCTTATGTCATGGGTTCTCATAATCTAGTACGAACAATATCAATGTGGCTAAATAAAAAATGAATCAAAACATTTGGTAGTGAAACCAGCACAAGTTGGAACATTTCATGATAATACAGATGTCTGTATTAGTTTCTGTGAGTATTGATTTTTGTCAATCAACAACGCTCTCCATAACTAATGGTTCAAAAAAGAATAGTAATAATAATAATATATAAACAACATGAACATGATCATTAGCAACAATATCACAGACATTTTCAACCACCTATGGAACATCTATGAAAACTGACCATAAATTGGGGCCATTAAATATGTCTTGTATTTACTAACCGCAACTCAATTAATATATTGCTTATACCCCTGACTATGTGCATGAGGTTTTTTAAAGATATTTCGTATATAGAAAGGAAAATGAACTTTAGAAATAAAAATTAATGAGTTTGAATCTGAGGTACCTCAGTTCTCTATCAACTGGGCAAACTTGCATAATTTAATTTTCTTCTCTGAGACTCAGTATAGTAATCTTCAGAAGAAGAATATTTAGCACCTATGCTTTTTGTTAGATTAAATGACACTATATATTTAAAGTACTTAGCATGTAGTAAGTGTTCAGAAACTATACAGTAGCTTTATGCAGTGACATTTAGTATGCTAATAACTACAAGAGACCTAAAGACTACTTTCAAAAATTCAATCATTGAATTCATCTCAGAGGGAGATAAAAATCCATGTTATCAGAAGAGAATCACTGATTGAAAATAAAGCTGTAAATGGACGCCTAGGTGGTTCAGTCAGTTAAGCCTCCTGATTTCAGCTCAGGTCATGGTATCTGGGTTGTGGGGTCAAGCCTGAGTTGGGCTCCATGCTGAGTGGGGAGCCTGCTTAGGATTCTTTTTCTTCCTCTCCCTCGGCACCCCCGACCACTCCCTTAAAAAATATACACACACACACACACACACACACGCTCACACACACATATATATATAAACTTGCTACAAGTTTCACTAGATTAATTTAGTCTGGCTTTGGCTTCCTTTATTTATTTGTTTTAATTCAAGGTAGTAAGTATGGTAATTCTAAATTAGAAAATTTCTATATATGTAATAAAAAAAGAAATAAAATTTATATATGTGTAATATAGTACTAAATAGTTCCCTATTTATTAAGATGTGTCAGTTTAAACCAGACCAGTAGATTAGATAAGTTGGAATATGGGTGACATCATTGATATGGAAACACATACCCTGGTTCATATTTTGGGATCACCACTTCTTAGCTGTGTAATCTTGGGGAAAGAATTTTACTTCTCTAAGCCTGTTTCCTGAAATAGAAATAAAAAATGTAAATATATGTCTGTGTGTGTGTGTGTATATATATATATATATACATATATATATAATGCTCACACACACATATATATATAAACTACTTAAGTTTATTTTGAGAAACAGGTGAGACAGTGTTATAAAACAGTTTAGTGTTTGGAATATTGTAAAAGTGTAAATGTCAACTGTTGTTATTTCTTGCCATTATCATTATTACTAATATTATAGTTTCCAATTTAGTAAATCTTTCCTTCCTTCAATATCTGGCAGAAGCTATATTCATTGAAAATTCACTTCACATTTTGTATAAAGGTATATGGAATGAGTACACATATTTTATTTTGCACTAAATTCTAAACTGTGATGTATCTTAAGGATGGAGTGGTCTTTTTGGCATTTAGTATATTCTAGGCACTATGTTAAAAAAGGGAATGCCACTGTGGAAGGCATTATAATACTAGAAAAAGAGTTCTTTAATAAACTGTTGCTCATTTGAGTTATAACAGTTATAAAAGGGGATATTATGGGTAGAAAAATAAAATGTGACCTCTATTTCCAGAATGTTAACCTACTCTGATCTCCCCAGAATCATACGTTCTAATCCTGAAAGTTCCAGGAGCACTGTTGGAACTACATTTAATAATCATCTTGATTTTTAGATAAGCCACTGTGGAAAAAAAATTTAAATGTGTCACACAGCTGGCTTAATGATAGAGTCAAAAATAAAATAGAGGTTTCTTTCCCTCATGCTTATGTTCCTTCCATTACACTCCATTATCTCTCCAAGTGTTGGCATCAGGAGAACCCATATGTGTCCATCCAATTTTATTTGCCATTATTCTAAACCCCTCCCCACTTTCTATTGTTTCTGATGTTTTATCATTAACTTTCATAGTCCCTTTATGACTCACATTTTCAAAAGTTATTTTGGGGGAGAAAAATGTAGATATGGAGCCTTGAACACACAAATCTAATTTTTATTCACTAATTCCCTCTGTGGAGTATTAGAACTACCACACCAGATACTTTGGAGGAGTTCATATCTTAAATCCAACAGCTACCCTGTTTCTCAGAAATACTGGTAGATTTGCAGAATCAGATGTGCCTCTTAACTCTACCAAGGAAGACCAAGATGTAGACAAAAGCAGCAATCATAGTTTTCTCTTCTCTAGATTTCCAATATTCTCAATTCCCCTCTGGCTTCCTATATCCTTACAGTGGCAATTCCTGCACTGACAATCATGCCTAGGGAAGGTGAGAACTGCTCATACTTTTCAAACTGCAAAGAAATTATGCACTCTATGGTTTCAATCCATTGAGTTGTACTGCTTGATAATACTGTTCATTTCAAGGTATTTCTTTGAAAATCTCCTAGGAATTTCTTGGCAGCCTTTGATTACAATGTTATCTATTCAGGAATCTAATCAAATTTCCTAGAGTTTTACTCAGAGAATATATATTTAGGTTAGTATTGAGTAATGAAAACTCATAGATGTCTCTAGACAACTAAGTAGTTTCCCTTGTCAGTTGTAAAGAGATATTGTTTTGTGGTTGGAAGGCCAGTAAGAGCCATTAAGCTAATGACTTTAGTCACAGTTTGGATAAAAAAAAAAAAAAAAATCCTTGCAGGGAAAATGCTTTCCAATTAAGACAAAACACACCACCTATAAAAAACATTGATAATGCACTTTGAAGGCACTCAGAGAAGAAATGCAAAGTGCTTAGAAGTTAAGCATTTATCCAATTTGGGAAAAGATTGTTATAACTACCAAAATTAAGTCTGTAGAAGGTGGAATTTAATGTAACCAGATCTGTAACCTAGCAATAGAGACCACTATGGGAAAAGATATTTATTTAAAAAAAATGTTATATATAAAAGGAAAAACAAAGGTCTACAATATTTTAAATTCAATATTTTATCATATATTGGACATTTTCAATGAATAATGCATCAACTAGAACAAACTTCATTCCAATATCTGAGTGACTCCATTGAAAGAATCAAGAAAATAAACATATACTGAAGTTCATTGCAAAGTAAAAAGATATTAAAAATGCGTGCTTTGAAAAAAAATGTGTGCTTGGTTTTTAAGTCATTATATATATCTTTCAGGAGTTATAAAAAGAATATATCTGGAAGCAAGAAAATAATATTCATTTACACAAAACTACAGCTATGCATTTTTATGTAAAGGAATATAATAAATTGGGGCGCCTGGGTGGCTCAGATGGTTAAGCGTCTGCCTTCGGCTCAGGTCATGGTCCCAGGGTCCTGGGATTGAGCCCTGCATCAGGCTCCCTGCTCAGCAGGAAGCCTGCTTCTCCCTCTCCCACTTCCCCTGCTTGTGTTCCCTCTCTCGCTGTGTATCTCTCTGTCAAATAAATAAATAAAATCTTAAAAAAAGAATATAATAAATTAAAAGCCTATCTGTTATGCATAGCATGATCACCTGGATGAAAGGTATTATAAAAAAATTTTATTTAGTACTTATATGTGCTTTATCTCATTTAATTCTTAAGAGTATGGGGAAGGTACTATTACCAACTGAATTTTAGAAAGCATCAAAAGTCTAAAACATACAAGACCTACTAGATGCCATAAATTCACTAAATATTTTTTCAAACATTAATATGTATAAAAATTCAAAATAACCTTCTGATGTAGCTATAAATATTTTTTTACTTTGTGGATGAGAAAAATAATATTTAGAAAATTTTAGTGACTTGTTCACCTTCACATAGTGGTAGAGTTTGAAACTTATGTTTTTAACAATTATAATGTGCTGTCTCTCACAATTTAATTTTTAGTGAAGTAAGTACCATATAAGAGGTTGCACTAATGGTTAAGAAGTAGATCCAAAATTTAAAAAAGCAACATTCTGACACCTGGGCAGTATTTCCTCTGGATCTAAAATATCCTTTATTTTATAACTTCCTTAATTATATTTGACATCTTCCTTTTCCATGGTTAGCTCCAGAGTTTGTATTTGTAGCTCAGGCATTCCCCTTGAAATCAAGAGATGTATATCCAACTACCTCCTAAGTATCAGCCTTAAATGTGGTTCTTAAGGGTACACTTATAAATAACTACTAGGAATACTGGTGAAAACTTCATTTTGGAATTATGTTGGACAATGTATTAAACTTGTGAAATATCAGTTTTCTTATCTATAAAATGGAACTAAAAATAGCTTCTGTCGCTTCATTTTACATGGCTTAAATAGATTCATATATGAAAAAATCAAAAGAATGTATTTTAAGCCTCAAAGAGAGAACAATAAAAAACATGAAGAGAAAGGAGAGAAAACATAGAAGAGAGAGAAGCATCAAGAAAAAAGAAGGAATGTGTTAATGTGAATTATGGTTGGATCTTCGGTGTTAAACTAAGGAGTTCAGATGGTTTGTTAGAGAATGTACACTTTTTGAAAGTTTGCGTGCTGTAGAGTGAATGTTATTATCAGAAATGTGCTTTGGAAGTGTTATGCAGATGCCACGTAATTGTTATGTAAGAATGGGAAGGACCAAGAGCATTGAACACGTACTAAGATTTCAGTGCCTTGTGTGGGCAGAGGGGTGGTTGACATTTTGATCTAGGATTTATGTGACGGGGGTGGGTGCAAGTCAGCCTTGCTGCAGGCTCACTCCCCAAATAGTACCTCTGCCCACCCTGACCGGTGTTCACCTGTTACCTCTTGCTGTCCTCCCTTGATAGCAGTTTTGCCCAGTCTTTTTCTCTCCTACTACCAGAAAGGCAGCTGGGATAGTGAAGGTGTGTTTCATTTTTCAAAACATTTTTTTCTCTTCCTAAATAATAACCAGAGAAATCTCTGGAGTGAGAGGAAATTGCACAACAGGAGGTTGCCAACAAATATATGATAGAAAGCCCATGAAGATACCATCTCTAGGATCAAAAATCTCAATTGGCTTTCTGCTCTACTGTGACAGATGAAGACAAAGACTTGCCTGATACAATAAATTTTGAAAGACAGGAGTTTCTAAATATGCTGCTGAGGTGAGGTAGGTTCAGTTGGTAATTCATCGATTCTCTCCTGTGTTGTCTAGATACCCAGTTCAGTTTCCCTCTGAACAGCCTTAATCTTAGATCTTTTTAAGAGCTGCCTCATCCCAGCACAAATAATCAGAAGAGCAGCAGGTAAAAAGTCTATCCAGCAGGCGGTCACAGTTCTTTTTCCTTTTTCCCAACCACACACCTCATTCACAATACCATCTGGGTATGAATGAGGCCCTGGGACAGGGAGGAGAAAATAAAAAAGCGATTATAAAAAGGAATAAAGCTGAAGACAGTGTGAGTCTCTGTTAGAGGGTCTATGTGTTTAAGTGTGACTGTGTTTAAAATGGCTTGAAGCAGTAGGGGAAAGAAAAGATGTTTAAGGGCAAAAGGTCCTAATGCCCAGTTATCTAAAAATGTATCCATAAGTGCAGTGACAATTAGGGACTAAACCTTTCTCATTTTTAATGGTTTCAGTGGAAATCAAATGACAAATTGATCGAAATGCTCTTGGCATTCTGGATGCAGAAGCTTAAGGAATCCGGCGCTCTGCTCATCCTCAGAGAGTGGAAACTACAACAGAGGGAAAGAACAAAATGCCTCACCAGATTTACTAAACCCACTGAAAACCAAAACACAAAAAAACCGAGTCTCATTTAAAAACTAAGTCTTATCCATCACCAGAACAGAGCAGATCAACATTTTATGATATTTCCTGCCTTCAGCACTGTTAATTGCTACTGTTAACATGCTAATTAGAGATGCAGAGTATGATTATCCTGATTTTCACATCTGTCCTCAGCCTGGATATCATGAAGGAGCTGAGAATCTATGGGATTCACACATCCGGAAGGAGACATACAAATAGGATTAAGAGATGGAGGGAGACATACAATGGGAAGCAGGGTCCCAAACTCTGTGGGGAGAAAGATGAGTAGGCAAGGTGCATAAGGAAGTCCCAGACAAAGTGGCCATCCACATTCGTCCGCCCAACTTCTGTCCTTTTCTCTCGGTTTTGCCCACAACACTTCTTATACTAACTTTTTAATTTCTATTTTTACTTTCCCTTTCTGATTTTTTTCTAAGTAAAATCCCATTCTACTTTTTATTTATAGTGTTCTGTGCCAAGAAGGAAAAATACAAATGTGGAAAGATTCCAACAGCTGTCCTAGGGCTTTGAAATTACAAAATATTAGGGGTAATAAGATAATAATTAGTATCTACTGAAGATTCATGATGTACCAGATCCTGGGCTAACTAGTTTATACACATTATCATATTTAATGTTAAAATATGTTAAAACATATATCAAGTAAAAACTATTTTTATCTCCATTATACAAACAGGGACACTGACTTTTAGGGGTGAGGGTGGTGAAACTAGCATTCAAACCCAGGCAGTTAGACTTCCATGTTTAAATCACTTTGCTATTCTCATCAACTGAATATAAATCCTTTATATCATTGCATTAAAATTAAACCACCAAAGTTTTGAGAACAGCATATGAATAAAAGGGTGTAGTAATCATGTTTTTTTTAATTTTTATATTTTATGGTTCCTTGACATCTTAGAACAAAACACATCTAGTGGGACTTAACCTCCCAGGTTAGTGAATTCATAGACATCACAAACAACTTGCCTGTGAGTCAGTGTTTGATATGCAAATTAGCTAATCCTGAGTCCATACCCCAAACTACCCCTTTTTATCAGGCTCCTGCAGTGCGGAACACTATCCCCCTGGCCTAAATCATCCCACGGTCAGGTACTGGACAAACAGGGATAATCCCTACAACCTAGAGTTTGCTGATATTCTTGAAACTGTCCAATATTAAACCTTCTCAGCTCACTCACCCTCATCCATTCATTCTAGAGAAACCCACAGAAAGACTGCTGTCCATACTTTGCCTTTTGCCTCCTGACCTACTTTGGTGCTTGACCATGTGAACCTGTCTCATGAGGCACACCCCCTTCTCTTGGGAACTATGAGCAACAAACTATCTTTTCAAAGATTGTTTTCTCCTGATTTGTCGGCATCACCGTACCTGAATAAAAACAAATTCTTAGACATATCTCAAAACATACATAGATAACATGAAGATGCATTTTACCTCTTTGGTATTAATTTCCTATGTTTATTCACACACTGTCCTTCTATCCTTGCCTTAAAATATTTTCTCATCAGAAATGGTGGCTAATGGCAATAATCACATCCATATATTCATCTAGTATTTTAGTATTTTATATTGCCTCATTTTTTCCTAACAACAATTCTATGAATTAGGTAATATTGTCATAATTACAGTGATAAGGAAGCTAATTACAGTACCACATATTAAAGATATTTTAAGAAACATTGTCTTTACTTTGAGACCTTTAAACCTGAAGCTACTCTCTTGCTTGCTGTCATTGATAAAGTAAGTCATCAAGCTAGGGAGGCTCACACTGGGTGGTGTCCACACTGGAGTGTGTCCTCAAGCCAATAGCCTACTAGAAACTGACACCCTCATTCCAATGGCCCTTGAGAAACTGCAATTCTTTTCACAGCCATGAATGAAGGCTTGACAGCTATTCTTCCTCAGTCTGGCCTTCAGATGAGACTCAACCTTGGTCAACACTTGATTTCATCTTTATGAAAGATCCTGAAGATATAGACCCAGCTAAGCCATGACTGGAACCCCTACCTGTAGTAACTATTAGATAAATATATGTTGTGTGAAGCTACTAAGCTTGTGGTAATTTGCTATTCAATAATAGATAACAAATACAGGGGCTAACCCAGGAAAGCTCATTCTTACCATATGCCATAGTATAAGTGTAAAGAATTGAATCCCATAGACCTGAGTTGACAAGCATTAGCATTGTCCAAGAAAGTTGCTGCAATGGAGAGACAAACCAGTAGTCAAGAGAGTTCATGCCATAGCTAAAAGAGACAATACAAAAATTATTATGCGTGCAAAAGTGTAAATGAACACAAACAAAACAAAACAAACAAAAAAAGTAAGGTGTAATTATAGGGATAAAATTATCATTTTGTCAAGATATACCATTTAATCTGTACCTTGCAATTGTTGCTATAGCAAGTCTTAGTCTTCAAATGATACTGACCACAAAAATGTCTGGGGAATTTGGATACCAGCTGCAAAGTTCTCTTTCAGTGATCATCAGTGTTTTACTTCACAAAATTGCTCTTTAGTAGCTGTGGTTTCTAGCCCCAGTAACCCTCTCTGACTATAACATCCATAAAGATGCATAAGTCGTAAGCCCACAGAAACAAATCCCCAGAAATACGCACCCAACCCCAGGTAACTCTTCCCCAGTGGAAGGACTTGTACAATGGCCTGCCAAAGCAAAACTTGCACTGGACAAACTTGAACAGACCAGGAAGACTTTATTCAAGGCTATTGCAATAGGGGAAAGGAGTGAGAACTGAAGTCTGAACTTAATGCTGCTGGAAAAAGGCAAGAGGGTAAGACTTTTAAAGACTGGGGTGAGAGGCAGTTTTCATTTCTTGGGGTTTTTTTTGGTCTGAGTTAGCAGCACTCCATTATTATTTGTATTGCTGCTCTTCAGTGCCTCATCCTTCTCTCATGGACTGGTGTACCTTCTTCCTAACTGATCTTCTCACCAGTGTCAAAACAATGAAATTTTTAAAGTTTACCCAGGATCAAAAATTTGGGGATTAATCTCCACCATAATGTTTCACCTTCCCATATTAATTTTTTACATGAAAGTGTTTTACAGGAGGTTTGATGAGGAGTATAAAGGATTATGATTCCTAAGAGAGGGGACATGATGATTTTTTTACCTAATGTAGGCCTTTTGTTTTATGATTGTCTTTTGGTGGGTGTTTCAGAATCTTGTTATGTGAAGAGAGCTGGATATCACTATGTCACAAAAAAGTTTTAGGAAAAAAACAGAGGATAGTATTCAGTACTGAGAAAGTAGGCTTATGACAAGTATTCGGTAAAAAGAAAGTAATATTAATAATGGAACATAAACTGCAGCTGGAAGAGTAGAAAGGGTAGATGATGGGTAGAAATACACAAACACACAAATATATATGCATGAGCATATGTATGTGTGTTAACCCAAATTTTAAAAGTCAGTAAGCATTTATTGAGCCTGGGATATTGTAGGTACAAAAATAACCATTTGTTCAAGAAAGTGAAGAACTAGTACCAGGGCCATTGATAATGAATTAATATAACTAAATTTTATCATGTACCTACATTTGGATAGCGAACTAAAACAGTTTCAACTATTTTTAAGTAATCTCTGTTCTGTCTCTGAGTAGACAAAACTCAAAGACGGAAAGGAAATCACAAAGACTCATCATTTATTGAAGGGCTACTGTGCACCAGGCATCATGCTAACTGCTCAGGCCTAGGCCAGTCAGATCTAAATTTAAATTTCTACTTTCACACTTTCTGGAAGAATGAATGGAACAAATGTATTTCTTTCTGCTTAAATTTCCAGGTATTTTTTGAAGATTTAACTATTATTGGAGTTTAGAAAGTCAATGTACTACGATAATTCAAAAGAAACAACCACTACTTTGCTTCCTCCCTTACAGGCTTACAAAACCCCATAGATTTACATTTCAAACAAATCTAAAATTTCGTGAACATTTGTTAGTTTTCAAAATGGCTCATTAATGTTTCTGACACTGTTTTTTAAAGATTTATTTATTTATTTTGAGAGAGAGAGAATGAGCCCAAGTGGGAGGGGCAGAAGGAGAGGGGGAGGGAATCCCAAGCAGCCCTGCTGAGTGTGGGGCCCTACAAAGGGCTGGATCTCATGACCCTCAGATCATGACCCCAAGATCCAGACCTGACCCAAAACCAAGAGTCAGATGCTTAACGGGTTGTGCCACCCAGGTGCCCCTAATGTTTATAACACTTTTTATAAAGAATGAAATGATGGGGCACCTGGGTGGCTCAGTTAGTTAAGCTTAAGCATCTGCCTTTGACTCAGATCATGATCTCAGGGTTCCGGGATCAAGCAAGCCCCTCCTTGGGCTCCCTGCTCGGTGGGGAGTCTGTCTCTCCCTCTCCCCCTTCCCCTCCCCCAGGCTCCTGCATGCTCTCTCTCAAATTAATAAATAAAATCTTAAAACAAAAAGAATGCAATAATAATTATGAGGGGTTTTTTACTTTAAAATAATGAAAAGCAGATAAATATGTTTTTAATATAAATAAAAATTTAGAACAATTTTATGCATCTGTCAAAAATAATAAATGATCACCTATTTCTGCATTTGTAAACATTTTATAGAACGGTTAGCTAAAGCGATCATTATCATAATTATATACTCACAGTTCATGTAGATTTAGGACATAACATAATTCTCTAACCTAGTTAAATATTTTAGTCTGCTGCATATCTGCATTTGGAAATAATCTTTTATATATGCTGAAAACATTTTTTTTCCCCCTCAGCAGGAATGGATGGTTACTTTTACTCTAAAGCTTAAATAGAAACATTCTACTCCTTGACACGTGAGGAGGGATGATTCAGATTCAGTGATTTCAAAATCCCAGGTAGATTACTGTACCAAGACACTATAGGTCCAAACATTTTCTTCTTCAGATTGAAAGGATTTAGATAAAAAATCATGACAATTATGCTAGTGTTCAGCTTTTAATCCTTATGTTATTCTAATACTCAGTGTTAAAGGGATTGAAAATGATACTTAGCCATGAATGATGGTGTAATACAACGCTTATCCATTACTCTGTCACTATAATTAATGAGGTCATCCCAATATCAATAAATGTGGTTGAATAGCACATGATAAAGAATCAGAATATTGTAATGAATTCTAGCAGAATCATATTTTAAAAGTGTAATTGTTTCAGTTGTATTTCATAGTTACGTGGATCTTTATCTAAATGATGGACAATAACGTGTCCCCTTGCACTTAAAGGAGCTGTAAGTTGAGTATTGAGTAATTTCTACGAGCTTTTTATTACTGAGAATTGGATCATTTTAAGTCTAAAGGTCTTGTACACTTACACAGGGGATTACAAAGGTATTAATTAGACTGAGTGATGTGAGGCTTCACCAGTGAAAATGACTAGTGAGTAATGACAAACTTCAACTTTAATGAAATAGCACATTCTTTATTACAGCCTAAAATTCTTTAAGAGTAAATGTGGAATCTTCTGGTCTTTCTTTTTAATGACAAGTAGGAAAACACCATCTAATATAAAAATAATAATAAAATCCCATCCTCGTCCCAAAGAAGTCTCCCAAGTTATTGTTTGATAATCTTACAATAAAAAATACTGTATATCTCTAAATTTCTAGCTTTCCCTTTTACCTGTCATTTAAAGTCAAGATTCCTTTCTCAAAGGATGGCTTCATAAGGTTGGATCAAAGAAATAATTACATACTTCTTTACAGAAATGAAGTCTGAAGGAGTCCCAAATGAAAATTAGAATCTATTCAAAATTCTTTGGATTAAATTGCTATGAAAAAATTCGACACATTGAAGTTCCAAGTTTCTCCTATTTAATCTCAGCCAAAACTGTTCTAATAGAAACTACTGTAAAGTTTGTTGTACTCCAACTTCTACCTAGTATACACCAAGACTGATAATGGAGGGCAAAAATATTCAGTTAAATTTGGGGAACACAAGTGCTAAATTTGGGAAATCAGGTTTGAATTAAATACTGGAAGCAGCTTAAATTTTCTCTAAATGGCTTTCAATACTAAAATAGTTATTCACTTATTTGGTCTCTAAAGAAAAAAGAAGCTCCATGTTGAACTTTAACCCAACAATAAATGTAATGAAAAATGTTCTTTTGATGTCTGTCACTACCAACGAACTAGGTTAAGTAACTGTTAGCAAGTAATATGAACCATTTCAAATAAGGAATTTCTGTGTTGAAAATAATTAGCTTTCCAGGTAGCTTTAAAAACGATTTAAAATATCATTTAGCCAATAAGCAGTAATTGACCATAATTTTATCTGGGAAAATAATAAAGCAAAATATAACTGAACTTCTTCTAGATATGAAAGAAAATTATACCTGTAGAATTCCTTTTTAAAAAGAGCCTTTAGTTTTAAGATAATCACGTGTTTGTATTTATTTTTTATTTTATTTTTTTAAATATTTTATTTGACAGAGAGAGAAAGAGAAAGAGCATAAGCAGGGGGAGCAACAGAGGGAGAGGGGTAAGCAGACTCCCTACTGACCAGGGAGGAGGATGCTGGGCTGGATCCCAGGACCCTGGATCATGACCTGAGCCCAAAGTAGACGCTAAACTGACTGAGCCACCCAGGGGGCCCATCATTTGTTTTTAAGAATCATGCCTAGGGGCGCCTGGGTGGCTCAGTTGGTTAAGCGACTGCCTTCAGCTCAGGTCATGATCCCAGGGTCCTGGGATCGAGCCCCGCATCGGGCTCCCTGCTCGGCGGGAAGCCTGCTTCTCCCTCTCCCACTCCGCTTGCTTGTGTCCCCTCTCTCGCTGTCTCTCTCTCTCTCTCTCTCTGTCAATTAAATAAATAAAATCTTAAAAAAAAAATCATGCCTATGTCAAATAAGTGTAAATCTTTTTGTAATTATGTTGACTTTTTTTTTTCCCCGTAAGACTTGCACTTAGGATATTTAAAAGCGAAAACCACACTTGATCACTTATTTTTCTTGCTGGGGAAATGTGAGACCATTTCTCTCATCCTGGATCATCCAAATTCCAGCACCTTTCCCCAGATAAATACCTATGCCAAAATAAACTCACTTTTTAGCCTTATTAGAATAGTTAGTAGTTCAGAAAATGAAATGATAGCTTCTTGCCAAAAAAAAAAAAAAATGGGTATATACAAACCTGTGTATTTCTTATAGGGGAATTTACTGACACAAAGTTAATAACCCTTATCCTAGAAAATTGGTATGAACTGTTTTGGGTTGTGATGAGAATGGGTGTAACTACAAGGGAGCTACCAAAAAAAATTTTTTTTTAAATTAAAAAATCCTTAAAATCCAAGGAGATAGGGCTTCTGTAATCAATATGTGGAAGGAATCAGACAGAAAATTTGTATTTGACTCTGAAATGTGTTCTAAAACCTTCCTGCTGCCTTTCAGTTAGAAATCAATACAGTGTTTGGCCAACAAATATATCAATCCTTTGATTCCAGATGAGCTCCCATAGCCAATCAGATGTCAGTTTTTATCAGTAAGGTTAAAAAAAAAATCTATGTATTATAAAAAAAGTGTTCATTTAAGCTTTCAAATTTAACTTATTTAAACAGAGACTATATAAATCTCTAAAAATTTATTAATTCATTCACTCATGCAAGTCTTTAAAAGCTATCAAGCATGCTGTTTCAATGGCTGATTATAACTACCCTTTTAGTCTATTAAAATTTCTTATTTTTGTTAACCAAAGTATTGGACTTACTGTTTTGCCTGAAGTTTCACAGCTATCTATGTAGGTCACTTCATTTTACTTTTTGACATTAAAAATTTATCTTTAAATAAACTTCTGTGATTTCAGAAGTCAGAATCCTAGGCATCAAAACTTTTCAAGAAACTCACCATGATGAATCTTCAAAGTAAGATCTTGTAACTTTTCAATAGCATCTAGAAGGCTACATCTAGAAAGCTACCTACAAGATAAAATGGGTAAATGAAAGTTTGCAGTCGAATTATTGATGAAATGTTTTATGTTGTTATCAATATGGAATTTCTTTTATTTTTACTATTTACTAGGTATTTATATCATGTGCATGTGGCCAAAATTCTTAACTCTTGGGAAATATAAATCTCCTGTTTTACACAGGAAAATGCATCTCTTTGACTAGTTTTTATATCCATGCTTTAAACAATTTATTTACAATAAATGTTTGTATAGTTAAATTTATTTTAAATTTAGAGCTTTAACATTCTCTTCACCCATGTTGTTTTAACAATTCCTTCAAAAATAAAGAAATTCTGTTGATAACTGGATACCACTGTTATATTAACTTTATTAACAATAATTTGAGGCAAATTCAATCCAAAACAAAATTGTGTGATTGTATCTGTTGTTTTAAATTTATGAAATACTACAACTTAAAGGTATTTTGATCATCCTATCTGTAAATTGTATTCAATAAGGGCTTGTTGGGGATTATTATCAAAAAAGAGAAAGACACTTTATAATTTCTATTTTTATGTAAACTAGCAATATATCAGCCAAAGAACAATTTTAAGTTTGATCCAAGATCATGGAATTGCTGAACTTTACAAGTATCTGCTCTTTGTCATTATTTTTCTTAGTTATGAGGAAGGTCTTCACTATAAATAAATGTATTCATTTGTTTCTTTTTTTCATTTTCTGGTCAAAAGTAACTTCTCATATTTTCCAAATCATGAGGTATCAAATTGTAGTCAAAAGGACCAATATTTTATAAGCCACTCTTAAAAGAACAACTGATATTTTTTTAAATTTTAGTACAAGTGCAGATGCACACCAAACCTGTTTTTTTCAAAATTTCCTACTTTAAGAATAAATTACATAATATGCATCATCAAATATAAACATCCTTCAAAATGCCTCTGATATCACTAAAGCTCAAATAAGATATTATTCTTACACTTTTGAGTGACATTTCACATCTGCAGCACAAATTAATTGCATATATTTACTGATGTAAATAATAAAGTTAATATAATTGTAAGAGATATTGTACATGTCCTTTCAGCACAGCATGCACAACATTAAACCTGGTTCTCTGACTATTGGTAATTATTTAAAAAGAGATGGTACAGTACAACTTGCTTATATGGAAACTGGACTCACCAAAATTCAAGATATAATGAAACCATTTAAACATTTGAGCTGGTAAACTTACATTGGACCAACATATTATTATTAAACAATAATCCATAGGGCATTTCACATTCCTTAAATTCTTTCAATAGTAAACTGAATGGGGAAAAGTTCTTAACATACATAACTGCTCCTTTCTTCCGTGTTCTCTCATTTTCCTAACTAGTCCAAGCTCTCTGAATGTATTATTTTTATATCAAAGAATTACTGGATTCAACCAGTAAAGGTAGGCTTGATTAGTGTGAAACATTGCACAGCCACTGAAAAGTGCTGAGCAAGTGAAAAATAAGTCAAAAGGAAGGAAAGTGGTTCTAACAATGCCGTGAAGATGAACCAATCAATAGTGAAAAGAATTCCATGAGGTAAAGCAAAATTCTTTTAGAAAAAGGCCTCAGCTGCTCTGGTTTCCTTCTCTGTTTTATTCCACAGTAATATGAACCACAGAGTCTCTTTAGATCCTTAAACCGGATTTATTCTTCTTTTATATTGATGAATTAAACTTGTGTTTCTGTCATGAAAGTTTGCTGTGTCTACCAGCAGAATAAGATTGGGCTCAGGAGGCCCAAATTATTTTTACTGGAAATAAATAGTCAACAAGCTAAAAATGAATAATATTCTATTGCCAAGTGCTATAAATACGGAATACCAGATGCCATCATAATAAAAGTAGAATACTAAAATTGAAAATGTAAATGATATCAGGAAAAATTTAGGCTATTTCATGCTAAAATGAAAAACCATCAAAATAAAAAAACATCAAAATAAATATGTAACAAAATAATAAAACAGTGTATCATTTACATTTTTGTATGCTAAAATCCCAATTTGTTCATAAAACCTCAATAGAGAAAATGCACATGAAATATACTTTTGTGTTTTGTATTATGTTTAATGCATAAAAGAATACTTAACACAATACTTAAGAAAAGAGAATATTAGGAAAAAAACAAAGCTCATGAAAAAGTGAAGTAACAATTTTTTTCTTAATTTCCTGGTGGCTAAAGTAATGGTAAAAATAACATTTCAAAAATCACTGCACTTAAAAGATTAAGAGCATCCCCTTGGTTCATGAGAATAATCTCCCATTCTCATCCCTACAGCATTTTTTAAAAAGAAGACCCTATGTGATGTGGGAGATAGTATCCTTTAAAACATCGTTGCAATAAATAAAATCATAAATTTTAAGCTTTCATGAATTCTGATGAACATGTGCCTCAAAGCAATCTCAGGGTAAAATGACAAAACCTCAGTTCAGTAGAGGCAAATCCATGAAGGTCAAAAGCACTATAATCTAAAAATTGAAATCCTTTGAACATTGGACTTAATCCAGTTCCTCTCTCTCTCTAGATAGATAGGACATAGGCATATATACATGTGTATACATATGTACACATAAATATGTTTTATATATTTATATAGGTCTGTGTGATATATATAAAGATATATTACAGATACATATATGTAGTTGAACCTTGAACAATGTGGAGGTTAAGGCTGCCAAGGCCCGTGCAGTGAAAAATCTGTGTATAACTTTTAAGTTTGCAAGACTTAATGACTAATAACCTACTGCTGACAGAAGCCTTACCAATAATATAAACAATCAACACATTTTGTATATTACATGTATACATGTAATATAAGAGTGTGTTCTTACAATAAAGTAAGCTAGAGAAAGGAAAATGTTATTAAGGATATCATAAGGAGGAGAAAATCATTTATAATGTTGTACTGTATTTATCATTAAAAATCTACATGTAAGTGGACCTGCACACTTCAAACCCATGTTGTTCAAAGGCCAACTGTATATATGTGTGCATGTGTGTGTGTGAATATATATACATATATACCCACTAACATAACAATGCACTCATCTTTACATAATTTGTATTATAATATACATATATATGAAGACATATATTTTGGATGGTATCGGTTATCGTGACATTACAGTAGAAAGTACACACTTCATCCAAAGGGTATGCTCTTTGCCAAGTGATTGATAAATCTGCACAAATCAGATTGGGTATGATTGATGCTTAGAATATGGTGGTATGAAAGAAAGGGACATATAGAGTGGGTTAAATACATCTTGTACCTGCTTTTGCTGCTTTTAGTATTTCCTCTATCATATTTATCTTTACTGCCTATTTTACATCCCTCCTAGTGAAATCAAAAACTGCAATTTCAATCCTCAGAAATCAGAACATTTACTAGCTCATAGTAGATGCTCATAAAATATCTTTGGATCACTTCATCAATGAGGACTTCGTGAATGCAATACCAAATAAAACCTGCTTAGAAAATGTGAAAAGTCATGTACAAAAATACACATTAGGAATGAAAATGGGTATTAAAGAGGGCATGTTCTGCCTGGAGCACTGGGTATTATACGCAAACAATGAATCATGGAACACTACATCAAAAACTAATGATGTAATGTATGGTGATTAACATAACATAATAAAATAAAATTCATAAAAAAGGAATGAAATAAACAAAACGAAACTCTTTTTCCTTTTATTCCCAAGTTAATGATATAATGGTGTTCTCAAAGTATTTTAAAGTGCTTATAAAGCATTAGGAGATGTTATCTTTAAATTTTAGAAATCAAACATAAATTTGGTTGCATTTATAAGATATTTAAAAATAATTGAAAATTTCTGAGAAGCAGATGATAGGAACACAATGAAACTGAATCACATTCAAGACCATTGTAAATGGTGACTGTCATTAAGTATAAGCTTAGAATTAGGTCAAGATGGGGTCTTTGCATAATTGCGACAAAAAAGTATTGAAAAATGAACTTCCACAACTTTTTTACTTGGAACTTGCTTTGTAATATATCTTTATATTATGATAAGACTATGTTGCTTAATGGCTTAATTGTGGATACTATCATTTATCATTTACAGTTTCCTGAGTTGCAATATGATAGAAATCATGAAAGAAGAGAATCATAAAAAATGCAGTGATCACAGGCCATAAAAATAAGGTGATAGATTACCTTGGTTCCACCTAGTCTTATCCTAGAACCATAAATAAGCATGCTAGTGAATAGGGTTTTTTTTTCTTTGAGTTTTTATCCAGGTAAAATAAAGTGAAAAGCTGACTCCATATTTTAAATAGATTCTGGTTCATCTTTGGATGTTTGACTGAGTGAGATTAATTACCTATCTTTCATCATTGCTCATTTCTATTTACATTTGTCGCTTTGAACTTACTAGTTCACTTGCAACAGACTTCAAATATGTTTGTATCTAGTCTTAGGACTTGAAAAAAATCAATAGGCCACTTGAGAAATTAAAGTAAGTAGAAGGTATGTAAGAATTTTTTAAAGATTTTTTTAAATTTTTTATTGTTATGTTAATCACCGTACATTACATCATTAGTTTTTGTAAAGATTTTTATTTATTTGACAGAGAGAGACACAGCGAGAGAGGGAACACAAGCAGGGGAAGTGAGAGAGGGAGAAGCAGCCTTCCCCACTGAGCAGAAAGCCCAACGCGGGGCTCGATTCCAGGACCCTGAGATCATGACCTGAGCCGAAGGCAGACGCTTAACAACTGAGCCACCCAGGCGCCCCAAGTATGTAAGAATTTGATGTGAATAGAAAAATTAGTTTGGCTATGGATTTTCCCTGACAAGGAATCTCCATGAGAACAGAAATGGTAATCAGTTTTGTGCACCACTCTATTCCCAGTGCCAACAACTAAATGTGGCACTTAAAGAATTCAACAGACATGTATTGAATTAGTTTTGAGAGTTACCAGCACCATGGAAGAAGCTGAATAAGTCATAGGCTGGGGAAGCCATCTGTGAGCTATCTTCTGATACAAATCAAAGAGAATGCATTAGACTCTTTTGCAGTGTATCATCTCTATGAAAATTTTTGGAATGTGGAGAATAAATACATTCATTGTGTTATGGGAAAATGGGAAATTTATTTTTAAGTCAAAAGAAAATCAAAAGAATATTTTGGTGCATTTCCTCTTAGAAAACAACTGATAGATATCTTCAGTGTTGCAGCAAACCAAATTACTATACAAATTGATGTGGAACAGCATACTGATCTATCCTGGCTTGCTAGATTTGTAGTCTTTCCTCACAGCATGCTTAATGAGGGGTTCACAATAATATGGAAGATAAGGCATTTTGTTACCATCATCTGATCCTTGCACTTAAAGATGATTTATCTCCAACCAACCCTGAAGCACTTCCTGACTGTAGGCTGAAATGTCAACAGATTTTCTAACTTTGCTTAGATTATATAAGATATAACGATAATCACTGCTAAGACATCAGACCATGTATATTACATCTCATGATAAAATGAAAAAGTTTTATATTATTCAGAAATGGAAATCATACTGGTTTTGAGAGTTGCATATTCCATTCAATTTTTATTATAAATAGGCCAACATTTTAAATATCTAGAACAGAGAAAACAAAGTACATTTTGAAATTTCTACATCTCCATTTCCACAACTTAATTACCAGAACAAGTTACATTAGGTTTTGTCCATTGTTATTCCATATCACAAGAGCCAGAATGAGCCCAACATCCAAATTACATCCAAGTTTTTGAGGCATGCATAGGCGTCATCTAACTCAAAAATCATTCACAATTTAATGCTACACCTTTAGCAAAATCCCGTTTGAAACAGAAAAAATTATTTTTACTTAATCTGTGCTATGACATGGGTGGTAACTTTAGATTTAGGTATTTAACAGTTTTGTAATTTCTTTTTTCATTGACTGTTAGATTAATGTATTCAGGAAGTATGGAATTTGTCTTCTCAGGGCACTGGTCCTGGGGACTATTTTAAACAAGCATCCAGATTCTAGGAGAGAAGAATCTGGATTTTTCCCACATCCTCCCATCAAGACTCACACAGTGGCAATATCCCCAAACGTAATGGGGACTAAAGAGGTTCACTGCAGATGCTCATCAGTGAGATATTCTTATTTTCAGACTTTTGTGGACAGCTATTCAAATATCCACCCCTAGAGAGCCACAGTGTAAACTCAAACCATTTTTATTTTAGTGAGTAAACCTCAGATTCAAAATCCGTAAACCAAGAATAATAATATTAACCCGATAAATATTTTTTTAAATATTGTGGAAATAATATGGTACAATGAATAACATGCCATCAATAAATATTAGCTATTACTCATTTTATCCAACAAATATTTAAGTGATATGCTGGCAAAGCAACAGTAAAAAAGGGAGGCAAAAAATTTCTACTCTTATGCCTCATGGAACTGAGTTCAAACCCTAGTTTACATTAATTAACTATATAACTTGGGGCGAGTTATTTTCCTAACCACTAAAGTATCCAATTTTTTTCTATTATATCATCCTTTCATCTTTTTATTGTCTTCATATAACTTATTATTACTGATATTTTCTTATAAACTTGCAATAATAAGGTCACTGACAGTCTTATTTATTACTGCATATCTAGTACCTGGAACAGTGAGTGGTACAAGATAATCACTCAGTAAATAGTCTTTAAATAATCAATAAACTTAGCTTACCTATGCTTCAGTTTCTTAATCTTTACAATAGGAATCAAAATAATGCCCATATCTAATCAGGATGTTGAGAATATTAAAAGAGATAAGACAGGTAAAGAGGCTTAGGATGGTATCTTGACCGTGGATTAAATAATTACAATTTATTAATGTTTTTACACATACAACTATTTTTTCCCTTGAAGTTTCAATCATTGGTCTGTCAAGAAATTGTTGACTCTTTAGAGGAGAAATGTGACATCAGCAAATAAAATAGGTTAATCATTGACTACTAGGATCTTCGAGAATGAAATGTTACATCAGTGATAGTATCCTTAAATATTAGCCTACTGCATTGTTTCTGTCATCTTGCAAATCTCACACACCAATTCATCTCCTACACGCCAGTCCTTAATTTATTCATTGTTGACTACTGACTGTCTCCACTTGGCTCCCCTGCCATCACTCAATTAAGCTTACCTAAAATATAAATGATTTAAATCCCAGGACTTTTTCAAGCCATCCTCTCAGACAAGTGTGTTTGAAATCCTTTCATGACATTTTACTCCTCAACCTCCCTCATCCCCTTTTCTAACCATTCACAAGCCTAGTCAAATTTTACTTCTTGGAAATGCTTTTCTTCTTTTTCTGTCAAGGACCAGGCTCTTGGGTATACATTTCTGGAATACTGTATTTACTTCCCAACTATCTCAAGTTTCTCTTGCCCTTCTATAATTCAGCTGCAACTTGCCACCAAGTCGTTGTTTCCATCATGTTCTCTTTCTAACAAAATCTCTTCAGAACTTCTGCATAGCCTTTTATTTATTCACTTATTAATTCATTTAATGTGCCAATGCTACATTTTCTTGATTTATGTGGAAAGAACACCTAACATGAGATCTAGCTTCTTAAAGTTTTAAATGTACAATTTATTATTGTTGATTAAAAGCACAACATTATACAGCAGATTTCTAGAGCTTGTTCATTTTGCTTGACTGAAATTTTGTGCACATTAATTATTAGCCGCCCATTTCCTCCTCCCCGTACCCCAGCTCTTGGCAACCATCATTCTACTCTTTGATTCTATAAATTGACTATTTTAGATACCTCATATAGTGGGCCTATGAATTATTTGTCCTTCTGTGACTAGCTTATTTCATTTAGCGTAACAACTTCAAGATTCATCCATGTGGTTGCATATTGCAGAGATTTCCTTCTTTTTTAAGGCTGAATGGTATTCCATTGTATGTATATACATTTTCTTTATCCATTAATCATTGATGGACTTTTCACTTGTTTCCACATCTTGGCTGTTGTGACTAGTGTTGCAACAAACAAAGGAGAATTAAAATTAGATCTCAAAGAGATATTAACACTTCTGTTGACTTTTTTTTTTTTTTAAAGATTTTACTTATTTATTTGACAGAGAGAGACACAGCGAGAGAGGGAACACAAGCAGGGGGAGGGGGAGACGGAGAAGCAGGCTTCCCACTGAGCAGGGAGCCCGATGCAGGGCTCGATCCCAGGATCCTGGGATCATGACCTGAGCCGAAGGCAGACGCTCAACAACTGAGCCACCCAGTCTCCACTGACTTTTAAATGAAGATTAAACTCCTTACACAGCCACCTTATAGATGCGTGAACTATGCAGTCACAGGGATTTGTGCTTAGAAGGGCTCCATGTTTGGTTTGATAATCTGTTGTCACCATCTTGAAAATCTTACTATTTTTTTTTACAAAGATCTCCATATTTTAATTTTTCCCTAGGCTCCACATATCAGGTAGCCTTACCTGAATAGTTAGCCTGGCATCCATTCATTTCAACAATCTTTTCTAATTTCATCATCCACTAATCTCATCTTTAAATTCCTAAGTTAATTAAGGTTACTGTATTTACTATTCCTTAAACATTACTATTTCATTATCTGTCACTTTATATTTTCCATTTGGTTGGAATACTTGCACCACTCTCCACTGCTTAGCTAATTCAAGACTAGTTCAACAATGAACCCCTTTGTGAAGTTGATGTGACCATTAAGATACACTAAATTGCTCTTTGAAGGTGTACAGCATTTTGCATCTGTAGTACCCATTAGACAGTTATCTAATTTTGTCGTTTCAATTTTCCATAGATGGTTGTTACTATACCTAATTTAGTGGCTCCTTAAAAGCAGGAATTGCTATTTGTTAGATATTTTATAGGCCCCACTATACTTATTAGTTTTATAGAGTGCTTATCACAGAATTGCTACTCAATGATTATTTTGCCAAAAAAGTAAGATGGCTAAATTATCCTAATGTATTTGCTTATAACATTCAAAGATAAGCTATATGAAAATTGTCTGAGGTAGTCTGCATTAAATTTTTATTGCTCAGAGCAAAGAGAAAGAGAAACACATTTCTCTGGGCCATAACAATTTGAGGAGAAAGTTTTTAAACATATGTTGTTCAAAATTACTTCAAAATTATCTATGTCTTATTTATCTAACTTATATATCCCCTGTGTCTTACTATCTATCTTTATCTTCAAAATTGATTCTAGTCCTTCTAGATTAATTCCTAGAAATTCCTAGAATGTTACCTTTTCTGTTTTTGGATGCCCAAATTATCCAATTTATACTCAATATGCGATTAACCATGATGAGCCATTTCTTTTGTCTTTTGACCTCCCAAACAGGTCTCAACTACCATATCTGTTCCATGCCCCATTAATTGAGCTTATTTGTTTCAATCATGTCTATGTCCTTGGAGCTGCACAGAGCTCAATCCTTTCGGCTATTGCTGTTGCCCCTTTTGTCTCTTAATCATGCCATAGTGATAATGGGTCTATCTGGAACCTTGCTAAAAGAAATTACATCTTCTCAGTTGTTCTCTTCCCTTTGTCAAATGTCTGCCATTCTTAGCCCACGTGCAGACATCTATTACTTCTACTCTCTATTCTCTACAGAACCAGTTGGGGCTGTTTTCCAAGATCTTTAATGCATTTCCCCAGGAAGTTGTCAAAATGCAAAGTCTTGGATTCTATCAAGATGATTCTGGTTTAGGTACTCCAAAGTCTATACATAACAAATCCAAAGAAAAAAAGCAACAACAACTTAGCATTACTAGTCTGGTTAATTGACTTTATGACATAAATCATATCAAAAAACATGTCCTCACCTAGTCCAATATATTCACAATCACTTTATATCATGTTGCAGTCTTCATCTCACTTTCTGCTAATGAAACTGCATGATTTATTTATATTCTAAGAAAACATAACAGAAAAATATCATGCAAAACTGTAATTTTTAAAGATTAGTGACGCTGAGATTAACACTTTTAAGACTATATGTGTATAACCTTGATTGTTTTAGAATCAACAAAAACAAACGTTCTTTGCTTTGTGTTGATCATGTTTCCTTGAAAATTTCAAAAGAAATATGCAAATAACAACTTTAAGAATTTCTTACAGTACCGTGTGAGGTTGGATATCTGTCTCCTAACACCACCTTATAGTATTACCCATTGTCAATAGGTATATTTTAAAAGCACTTAAATTGTGATAGTTTATAAAAAGCTAAGGAAATAAGGCAAATGGTACCTTATTTAATGTTGACACAATTTTTAAGCAGAATCAAAAATTAAAAAAAAAAACAATGCATCAATTACTTCACCAACATCTAGGAACATGCAAGTGGAAGAAGCTTGATAAATAGTTATTGATAGAAACTGAAATTTTGTTCCATTTTTCACATAAATTATTAGAGTTTTATACTTCACATTCCTCATATCAAGTCTCAGTAGTTATATTTTTGGAAAAGCCAATATTTAATTTTTGTTGCTGAAGTCATTACATGGTTAGAATCTAGTCTGTGTCAATTAATAATAACTATTAATTCCAAGCAACACTGTCCAAATACCTGATTAGCATTTTTACTTTGAAATATATTTAAAATTTTAATTGAGCATTAAAACACTGCAGAGAGCAAATATCCCCCCACCCCCCAAAATATACATTTTAGAATGACATTTTAGATTGACACTTCTAGAGATTTCTCTAGATTTAGCTTGCTTCAGAGTACTACCCAACTTCAGTAATTGCTTCTATTGATTGCTTTTTTTTTTCCCTACCTATGGCCACATTATCCTGTTTATTTATATGTCTTGAAAGTTTGAGTGGAAAATTAGGTATCTTATATATTTATTTTTTAAAGATTTTAT
Organism: Callorhinus ursinus; assembly: GCF_003265705.2. Lineage (NCBI taxonomy): Eukaryota > Metazoa > Chordata > Mammalia > Carnivora > Otariidae > Callorhinus > Callorhinus ursinus. Next base: position 32,609,462 of record NW_027397067.1, read on the forward strand.
TTATTTAGAGAGAGAGCACATGTGTGAGCTTGGGGAGGGGCAGAGGGAGAGGGAGAGAGAGAGAATCTTAAACAGACTTCACACTGACCACGGAGCCCAACTTGGGGCTCAATCTCACGACCCTGAGTTCATGACCAAAACTGAAATCAAGAGTCGGACGCTTAACTGACTGAGCCATCAGGTGCTCAAAAAAACTGGATATCTTAAATAATATAATGTGAGGATCTTGGAATTCACCCCACCTCCCCCAGATTTGTTTTTGTTGGTGTTGTTCGTTGGTTGGTTTAGTGACTTTGTTGAACTAATACTACAAAATCAGTATTTTTTTTTTTTTTTTGTAGTGTGTGACCACTGAAGTCTCTTCTCAGTTAGCTTACTGGTCACTTAATGATTATTTTTCCATAATTGCTTTGAAACAATACGCCTCCTGCTTTTTGTTGAGAGATGCTGTGTGCACGTGGAGGCATGCTTTCATTGCTCTGGCAGCTTAGCCTCAAAGTCAGCCTGAAGTAAGACATGAGGGCCTTCTAATGTCTTTCTTGGTCATGCACATGGCCCTGCACATGTGCATGGCCTTCCAAATCTCTATAAATATGCTGGAGCTTTTCAAGGCCCATATGGACATTTTTCTCTATAGATTTTCCTTTTTAGTTTTCTGGCAATCCTCTTGTTTGCTCCAACTGGTATCACCGCCACAGGCAGCCATTGTTGAGTGAAAGGCTTTGGAGAAAGGTCTTTCCTCACAGAGCAAGATTTTAGTCAGGCAAAATAAAGACAAGCCCTGTGAATAAGGTTTCTCATGAGAGTTGCCGGACAGGTCGAATTGTGACAATTTTCCAGGTATGGGTCATTTCCGTTGCTCCAACCCCATCTGTCCCCTCCCAGGACCACTAGCTGCTGGTGTTCCCTGTGATTATAGGAGCTGCTGATTTTCAAGAGCTAAATATCACAAAGCTCACCCTTCTTACTGAGAATCAGCCATTTTTTCTTGAATAAACTGTACTCCAAATTTTGCAAGCCATTGGTTAATTTCCAGATTGCTGACAATGTTGATTTTTAAAAACTTTTCAGGGTTCATTTTGATTTTATGGAAGAGAGAATTTTTGGAGGTCATTATTACATCTGGAGGTACTTCTCTCTCTATTACTCTTCTTACTTTTGAATTTTCTCTTTACTTAAGAGTATCAGTATTAGGCCATAACTTGCATCAGGAAACCCTGAGTATGATACAGGACATTAATATACAAAACACATTATTCATACAACTTTAATCACAGTCTCTCCAATTTTAACTAGTGAATAAGATAGTAAAAACAATGAACATTTAATCATAAGATGAGAAGATGAGAAGCTATGATATTGACGAAAAATAAAAATTCATGGAGCTACAGGGACCATCTTACCAAAAGACATATTTTTGCAGTCAAAAATGATTAATTGATAGCAGTTCAAAGAGGCAAAAAATACTCCGCACATTCACTCTAACCTCATTTTCTTCTTACAACATGTTCCTTGGCCAAAATCCATAATCATAAGCTTGGATATTTTTGAGAAACTGAACATCCTGCACTCTGATCCTATTTCTGTTTACTGACTTTTCAGTAGTCCGCTCTTACCCTTCAGTTCTGGCTTGGAAAGGGAATCCTGCACCAGTCACTCCACAGAAGAGCAGAACAGTAGGCATTCCCTCTTTCTCTTTCCCTATTATTTATAACCTCTTTCAAATACTTTCTTTCCGCTCAGTGCTGAAGAAAACTAACCAGACCCAAATGTTAACCCTGCAACCTTAACAGTTAGAACTCCAACAGATTACCTTTAGCACAAGACTGAGAAAGAGCTGAACACATTAAAGGAGCTGATACTTCTGCTCTCCTACAGCTGGAATTGTGTGAGGACTTTACAAGTATCATCTCACTTAGCTACCATATCTGCTGCTTATAAAGCCCTAAATTCTCCCCATATCACTGTTGGGCACTAAGACCTAAGGTTTTTCAGCTAATTAGGGATGGAAGAAAAATAGCAAGCATGATTTTGCCTGAATCTAGTTTATGCTCTTTCCAAGGATTTCTTAGCACATGTATCCTCTCTGCCAGCAATATTTACTTCTAGTCACCCACTGGATTGCAAAAAAAAAAAAAAAATTAAATAGCTTTGTTTTTAAGCAATTGAGTTCTTAAATAAGTAACACAAGTATCAGCAAATTGTATAGCAGATTATCACTTTTCTCTTGAATACCAAAGTATAATACTTGGAGGGCCCAGTCTGGAAAACTAAGAAAAAAAATGAGTTTTCTCGATTTCTGGGAAAGCTCTTATAATTTTCTAGTTGTTTTTTGCCACCTTGGTTCTGAAATGATGCTCGAGGGAGCAATGACACATTTTTTACTGTCATTTCAAAACACTTGGGGATGCAGTTGTCTACACTAGACACAGGTACATTTTCTCCCAAATAAGATATTCTTAACACAAGGACATGATGCAGAACAACCAAATATAACCCGTTAGTTATTGATATCTGCCATGGCCCATATGGAATACATTTTACCAAAAGAGATAAAATATAGAAAATATTTAGTTTAATAGTTTAGTTTAATAACTGTTTATTTTATATTTATGTATTTATTATTATGTATTCTCATTTTAAATATTGTTATTTTACCTAAATTTGTTAGAAAATAAAGTGAAAACTGAATTGTTGCATTTTACAAAGAAGTTGCTTCACAATGATAGATATAAGCCAAAGAGGGAGTTTTGTAAATATAGGAATAACATGATCAACAGTTTTATGATGCTAGATTCATTTTGCATTTTAATAAGCCACATGTTCTGCATGGAGCACTGGGTGTTATACACAAACAATGAATCATGGAACACTACATCAAAAACTAATGATGTAATGTATGATGATTAACATAACATAATAATAAAAAAAAATAAGCCACATGTTCTTTTCCAAACAACAACAAAAGAATGTTCAGCACATTTAAACATTTTCCTTCTTTCAATTGTTCCAACTTGGCCATTTTAGCCATATGGGTATTTCTTAGATGTAAAACATATGTTATTTGTATTGTGATCTCCTTACAAAATGACCACAGTTTAGTATTTGGACTATATGAAATGTGATTTCAGCTTAAGACCAGTTTTTATTTGTATTCTTTTAAGTAAACCATCCCCCTTGCTGATGACTTCATTTTCATATATAAAACCACCCCCCTAAAATTTCCCTGAGGCTACTGACAGACAAATTAAATTTACGGAGACAAAATGGCAACAAAGTCAGTAATGAGCCCAGTGTTCCCTGTTGACAATGTAGTGGCCTGAGACGGGGGTCTATGTGTTCTCTCCAGACGTATTTTGTGTCAGGAATGTGGCCATATCTGGCTGCCCAGGCCCCTTTGGTCATGCTTGCTTTGTGAGTCTCGTTCCTCAAACTTCCCAGGGACTCTATGAGACACCCTACATTCTTGTAATAAATTCTGTTTCTATTATATTAGCCAGAGTAAGCCTCTGTTGCTGTCTTCTAAGAACCCTAACTGGTGCCCTGTGTCACAGCAATTGTGGGAGAAATAAATGAGGTTAAGAGCCTGGCACAGTGCCTACCTCAGAGTAAACAATCAACAAGTATTAGGTCTTCCCATGTTTTAATACTGCATTCCATTCTGAATTTTCCTTTAAACTCCTCTTGTTAATAAGAAGGCTTAATTTAGATCATGGACAACATGGATCTCTTAACAAATAATCAAACCTCTCTCCATTCAGATTAATATGCTGTGTAATCACCCCAGGATGCAACAGAGGATTTGCAGAATCATTTAATCACCTGGACTTTCATAAAATAAAAATATCTTAAATCCCAGAAAGCTGTAAATGCACATTAATAGCTAACAAAAAGGGGTGGGGGAGACTTAATCCTTAAACTTTAGGTCCCTCCCTCAAAGGTCCTTTAGCCTGAAAGTTAATTAGGTGAGAAATACAATATTGAGAACCTTCTTCACTATATTTATAATAATTCTAATCAGTGAAATAAATGGTTTCTCTATAGATATGCGTTCTATTTTTTGCCAATAAAATGTATCATCCCTTTTGCTTTTATTTCAGTTAGGTATTAGTTTGAAACCTTTATGGATTTTTCTATAATAGATCTCTAATTCTTATTCAGTAGTATTTCAAAGTTTTTTTTTCTACAAACAGATACTTTGTTCAGTTAATTGTATCTCTAACACTTACCTTAGTATTCTTGTCTTATATGCATTAAATACACCATTTCTCCAATGTTTCCTATATGTTTTAAAAGCTTCCATAAATACATGACTATGTATTACATACTTCATTTGATAATGATATTGAACCAAGAACTTTGTAGTGTTAACTAGATCTCAGGAGAATATTCTTTGCCCATGCTTTTCTACCTACTACCTTTTCTATCCTACTATCGTTATTATTACACCTTCTTTCTTTTTTTGTTTGCACCCAGATTTTGAGTCACTTGGATCGATATCTGAAGCCCAAGACTATCCTGGTTAAGGACTATTAACCAGTACAGATATATCCACTGGATTGGCCACAACATTCAAAATCAGAAGATCTGGTTTAAATCCCAATTGCAACAATTTTTATTATATGATTTCAGGAAAATTAATTAAAACCCATTGAATCTCAGCTTCTTTCAACTATAAAATGGGAACACTGTGGGTAATAAGTACTCTACCGACTCAGAATTTTACCTTGAGCATCAGATGGTGCGATATGTATGAGAGCAATTTGCTAAACTAAATAGCACTTCAAATTGCTTCTCTCCATGAAAGCACTTATCACAATGTCCAGTAATTATCTGTTAACTTGTCTGTCACCCCCTTCTAAATCCTTTCCTCCTTGAAGGAAAGATGAATGAATGAAAATGTAAATTACAAGTTCCAGAACCAATAGGAGTATTATACTACTAGAAATCTAGAAGATTTTCACTACTTGCTGTGCTTTTACAGTCTTGTAGCTTCTTGCTTAGATGTAGAACCAATTTATATAAACTCTGTTTCTACAGTCTCTCTTTTTTTTTCTTGTTGTTTTCTTAAATGTAAAATGAGAAAGAGGAGAGAGCATGTCATTAAGAAAATTTTACTGTATAGACAATGCCACATTTATAGAGAACATGTTATAAGTAATTAGTAACAGAAAGCAAAGTTTTAAACTTTGCTTGTAATTTAATTAAAACTGTAATTTTTATATTCAACATGCTTTATAAATATGAACTAATTTATCCCTATATAACTTCAGAGGATATATATGTGGATAAAATAATTCTCATTATTATAACTAAAGACTATGGGGGAAAATTCTCATTATTACAATTAAAGACATTAGGGCAATTGTTATTTAAAATGGCAAAGATGGAGTCATTTCCGCATTCTTGGTTATAAATCTTAGTTCCGCCTTCATGTTTTAAAAGTGTGTTGAAATCACTCATCACTTGGAATGTATAGAAAACATGTTATTTTTAATTGGGGATGTTAACGAACAAGTTATTGCCTAATTTATTTCAGATTAAGTAGTGTTTTATTCCAGAAACTGGCAGGAAAATTCTTTCTCATTGTTATGAAAAAAGTTAGTGAAGATATAATCACTCTTAATTTTTCCCTTTTGCTTTGGGCCAGGATTGGAAGAGCCCTGGGAAGAATTTTCTAAGAAAATCCCTGTGTGTTTTTGAGTGACATAAATTAAGGATCATGCTTTACCAAAAAAATGTAACTTCAACAAAAGTGACTAATAGGTGTCGACAGAGACCTTAGCTGGCAGATGTAAATAAACAAGGAAATAGAACAATTATATGGAGATATAGCAAGTAAATCATCTTTCTGTCCTTTCACTTATCAAATATTCATTGTGTATATTTTGTACCAACACTGTGCTAGACAAGAGAGCTCAGATGAGCACAACTATTCTGAGAGCATTTACAGATGCATAGCATTTAATGCAGTAACTGCTCTTACTCTCACAACTCAAAGCAGAGATAGAGACAATTTGCAAATCAAAAGTGGCCAGAAGTAGTTTTAGCAATCCCTTTCTACAGGTTCACTGGAGCAGAACTGACTTCCTCAAGTAGCACTAAGGCACATTTATGTTTAGTAGAACTGGAAATCAAAATGAGCTTAAAGGTGCTGTACTCAGATACTGAACCCTGACAAAAGTCATTATTTTTTCCAAAGAAACACTCAGTTCTCCTACATGATAGTCACCATCAGGTGGCCAACTAGAATGAGATGCAGTTTCTAAGAAATAGTAATGTGTTGTCAAGACGTATGTGGTAAGCATAGAACCAGGACAAAGGTGTGATTGAGATATAATTTACATGCAGTAAAATTTTACAGATTTTAAAAGTATTGCTCAATGAATTTTTACCTTTGCATATACCAGTTAGATCACTTCCCAGTTCAAGATATAATACATTTCCTGTATCCCAGAAGCTTTATTGTTAATTTTTCCAGTCTATCTTCTAGAGGTAGCCACCATTCTGATTTCTTTTATAAGAGCTTAATTTTGCCTGACATTGAACTTCATAAAGTTGTACTGATGTATTATTAAATAGGGATTTTAATTTATGGCACATTTTCATATTAAATTTATTGTTTGCTTTTTCCAGTATTAATGGCATGGATTCAAATAGCTTTCTACTAACCAATCCTTTCTATTAGAATTGGAAATTATATGCACAATATTTATTTGTGCATCAATAACCAACACATTTTGAGTCCAAGTGACAATTGCAGGCAAGAATATGCCATCTCCCTGTGGGTAGACTACGTGAGCGACGGTCATTACATAATGAGGGATTGCTCCTTGAACAAAGTCTGTTTATGTGCCATGTTACTTTTCAGTTCACAGAGTTCTTTTACATAACCATTTCATTTGACACAATACAACCCTATAAGAGAACAGGAATATTTGTCTGCATATTATTGGAGATTATGAGTGGTGAGTTTCAGAAAAGTGATAGGTTTGACACACAAAAGTAGTCTTAGCTCTCTCTGCTATCTTACACCATTTGCTTCTTCTTGTAATGATTGTGATCATGCTGAGTGGTTTATTATAAGCATTGCATATAAAAGCCCTTGGTTTAGCTCCAGATTGTACCATAGCATGGTTATAGTTTTTTTTTTCTCTTTTGTTACCCTCTTAAAGATATTTTTATGGATGAGTAAGCAAAGCAGAGGAATATTCTGTTATTCCTAGAAGTAAATTAAACAATCACAGTATCAGGAAATAAAAAAGAGGTAATGAAGAAGGAAGTTGAGACAGAAAATTTGAGCATCTGATCTCATTTAACAACTGCAGAATATGTTAAGTACATACAGTCAGCAGCCTGATTCCTACTGATCTCAGGATGAGGGATCAGGCTACCCTGTCACTAAATCCTTTTCCACTTTTGCAGGATTCTGTCAGAGTTCAGAGCCTTAGGTTTACAACACAGGTGGATTGAACCCATCTCTTAGAGGAATTTTATGTTCAGTCAATCTTAGTAGAAGTTGAGAATAGACTACATTACATTTTAATGTTTTTTCTAGCTCGGGGTTTTATGATCCCTTGGAGATTCATAATTTCCAGTATCTATGACACTCCTTGATATTAAGCTGAGTTTTTCTAATTTACTGCATCACACTAAATGGTGCCCTAGTGGTCTGAAAAATGAATGTGTGCACCCAACCCTAAATACTGTATTTAGTACACTTGCCACTATCCCTTTCTTCCTTGCATATTTTCATCTAGGATTATCTCTTATGAGCAGGAAAAAAATCTTTGTCAAAAGCAGTACCAATTGAATCCTGTGCTCGTCATATATTAGCCACAGAAGCTTAGACTTCACTTTCTGCATTATAGGAAAAGGGGGTAATTATATAGACTTTCCAAGGTGTTAAACGACTTAAGGTAAATAAAACATTTAAAAAATATTGGAAACCTATAAAAATATATTAATTACATACATATATACTAATTATAGATGTATTCTATATATATGCTAAATACTATATACACACACATGTCTGTGTATGTATGTATATACGTATATGCCTGCTATACATCTTGTTCTCATTTTCCCTTCACATGGCATAACATAATAGTTTCCTAATTTGTTTTCTCCTTCAATTTATGATTACAGTGTAAAATGCAGTTTAAAAATGCAGTTGTCCTACTTCAGTATCTTTGATCTTTACCCCAAAACCCTACAATGTTAAATCCCATTTGCTTAGCATGGCCAAAAAGTCCATCACAATGTTGTCCAAATTACTTCCCAAACTCATCCTGCAGCATCCCACCTCATCACTTATCTCATCTGTAAATATCTTTGACTGACTCCAACTATTGGTTGTTCTTTAAATAAGCTTTGCATGTGGGCTTCTGATACCATTACTTCCTGCCTATGAGATGCTTCACCCACCTTCCCACATCATAAACTAAGACATTCTTCAAGTTTAGATAAAATATTACCCTCCTAAAACTCTTAGGCAGGCATTCTATTCTGGGTTTCCATGCAGTGTTGTCAATTTTGCTGATACAAAGTTTAATTAATTACATAACAATTAGTTGTTTATGGGTACACAGCTCTTGATAGCAAGAGACAGATGTCATCTTCCTCTGAAAACAGTATCAGAATCGACCCTATTTCAAAGATGTTACTCTCTCTTCTGTGCATACATAGTATATTGAATATACTTTTATTTTAACTAACTTCATTCTTGGTTTACTTTTCTGTATCTTAATCTCTCTTCTAGTTCCAAGTATATGAACTCAAAGACACTGTATTTATTTATTTATTTACACATTCATCAGCAAGCCTAGGGCTTGACACAGAGGAAACATACTATTGATGTTGGATATTTTTCATTTTTTATCTGCTAACAAATGAAATTTAGCAAATCCCTCATGTGAAATTGTGTACAATTAGGTGATCACACTGGATCATCTGCTTCTGTTGGTTTGGTATCAGAAAAGACAGAAAAAAACAAGAAATAACTTCTCCTAAACACTGTCCTGTAGGAATACAAACAAGCTATTCAGGAATTGTTAATTTAGTTGTTTACTCCCTCCCTCCCTTATATTTGTGATATCTACCTGTCAGCTGTGTATGTACATTGCTTTATATACAGGCAAACATTGTCCTTAGCTATTTGAAATTTGATATGACCTGTTCAGCGTGACTGACCTGGTAACCATTTTGTGTCGTTGTCATTTTCAGCTTACTGGCATCTTCTGTCAGGCATTTTGAGTGGTACAAGAGATGGAGTTGGTAAATTTATATCTCTGCCTTTATTTTTACATTTAGACCTTTCAAACTCTTGAGTAGCGCCTGAATTATTATCTGTGTCATCCCATACATTACACATGTTCCAAGCACTTACTTCGTTTTTTGTTGCTGTCTAAGACACCTATTAATATTGTCATTCAGTGACAGTGAGCTACAATACTAAAGTAGTCATTATATTATTTCAATTTGTATCATGTATAGAAGCTAAAGTACAATAGATTATCTGTGCTAGCCACTCTCTGCTACCTAATGGAGAGCCCAAAAAAGAGTGGCATATTTGAACAGAAATAGTGACATTGGAACAGAAGCCTGGAATTGGTGGATAATTCTCACTCTTAAATACATCATGAGAGTAGCCCCAAATATTCCCCATCTGTTTTCATAGGGGGTTAGAAATAATGGAGGATATATTTTAAGTTTATATAAAAAAAATGTATATTCCATGTCTGGCACTGTAAGGAAATAGTCCTTGTTACTCAATGACCATACAATCCTTTCTTTTTAAAAAATTCTTTCCTTCTTTTTTTCCATTCCATTTCTTTCTTCCTTCCATTCTTTTATCCTCTGTCTTTTTTTTAAAGATTTTATTTATTTATTTGACAGAGAGACATAGCAATAGAGGGAACACAAGCAGGGGGAGTGTGAGAGGGAGAAGAAGGCTTCCCTACTGAGCAAGGAGCCTGATGTGGGGTTTGATCCCCGGACCCTGGGATCATGACCTGAGCCGAAGGCAGACGCTTAATGACTGAGCCACCCAGGTGCCCCATCCTCTGTCTTTTTATTATTTCCATCCTTTCCTTTTTCTTCCTTTTTTTTAAATGTCATATCAAGTATTTAATAATATTCTTTTTAGTGGAAGATATCATACTATGACCTGTAGGAAATACTGATTTAAACAAAATCAGCTGACCAAGAAAAAAGGTTTGTCCTTCAAGAATTGCTATCTAGTATACATGTACAAGAGTGTATATGGGTAGCAGATGGTTTTCTTGGAAGGAAGAGAAAGGCAAAACAAGAAATATAGCTGATAATAATCATAACAGATAATGGTGAACAGAGGCTTACTGTGCATCAAGAAATGTTCTAAGATATGTTTAGTTTGAGTTTTGTCTTTGTATGTAGTGATCTCCATTTTCCACTTTTTAACATGTTCCTATAATATATTTTTGTATATACACATTTATGTTTGTTTTCCATCAGATTATGTAGGTATGTATGTGTATGCATCAGTTAAGAAGATTATTACCAAAGAAAAATGAAAATTGACTTTTAAATTTGTATATATGTATAAAGTAGAGATGAACCAAATAAATGCTTGGTCAAATGCTTAAAAAAAGAAAGAGAGAGAAAAGAATAGAAAAGAAAAGAAAAGAAAAGGAAAGAAATGTTTTAAGAACGGTACCTTTATTACATATTTAATCACCACAGCAAAAGGAGTTTATCAGAACCATAAAAGAGATAAACTGAGGGTTGCATGGCCTTAGACTGGGAGGACTTATTTAGAGATACGAATGTGAAGTATTTCAGCAAAGATACAACATTTGAATCTGGAATTGGGATGAATAATTTTGTGCTGATAGAGAAGGGATAGGTAAGGAACTGGACAGTACATTCTTCTCACTTGGAAATTTATTATAGAGATCTATATATTTCTGAATCAGAATCTTAGGGTGATTCAGTAGTGAGGAGCATGGATAGCCACCATTTTAAAAAATAGCCTCAATAATGCGACAATCAACAAGTCAGTGATGCTTACAAACCTCTAGATTGTGAAATAACCAGAGATGAGTTTTGGCACAGGCTGAAATCATAATTAGTTGGAACTGAAGGCCCTTAAGTATATATAAAGGAGAAATGGCTGATAGATCAGAAAAAATAAGTAATTATCAGAGAATGAGGTTCTTAAACATAAGGTTACTATTTCTGGAATTTATATAAAACATTTTTTTGAGAGCCAAATTGGTGCTGAAGGCTTTATGAATCAAGTAATGATCAAGATAGATATTTACTCTTGTGGAATTTTCATGCTAGTTAGGACAAACAATGAGCAAATACCAAAAAAAGCAAGATTATTTTAGATAATTAGTGCTGTGAAGAAAGATTGAATCAGAGATGGGTTAGGGTGATCAGGACAATAATGATTAAAAGACCTTAAAAATTAGACGGAGATATTCATAAAATATGACACAGAAAATTCCAGGGAATGGAAGAGCAAATACAGAGACCCTTAAGCAGGGACCTATGTGACATGTTTGAGGAAGAGAAGGTATTAATTGAATTGGTAATAGGATACTATGAAATTTTTAATAGGGCTTAACATTATTATACTTAGAAGATTACTTTTTGGGCAATATAAAAATTGTAGAATGTAGGGAGGATACAGGAAAAGTCTAGATGAAATTTATTTGCAGTAGCCAACATGATAGCTGATAAAGTCCTTCCCCAGACAAATGACCCTATGGATTGCCAAGAGATTGTGAAGCATTTTGAGAGATATTTGGGAGATAGAACTAACAGGACTTGGCAACTGAGCTTGGCAATGTGAGCTACCACAGTAAAGAAAGATTAAAATTTGATTCAAAATGTTGAGTATGTGTGATGTTACTTAATAGCACTACCATGTGCAAAAGGTAAGGGTATCCGAAAATAGAAAATCCGAAAAGACCAATTATTAGCAAAGAAATGGAATCAGTAATAAAAAAAACTTCCAACAAACAAAATTCAAGACCAGATGGCTTCACTGGTAAATGCTACCAAACAAAGAGGAATTAATACGTATTCTTCTCAAACTATCCCAAAAGATAGAAAAGGGAGGAAAACTTCAAATTCATTCTGTCAGGCCAGCATTACCTTGATACCAAAACCAGATAAAGACAGCACACACACACACACACACACACACACACACACACACATAAAGAGAGAGAGAGAGAGAGAGAGAGAGAGAGAGAGAGAAAGAACTATAGGCCAATATCTCTGATGATGCCAAAATTCCTCAACAAAGTATTAGCAAAACAAATCCAAGAATATGTTAAAAATAATCATTCACCATGGTCAAGTAAGATTTATTCCTGGGTTGTAAGGGTAGTTCAATATTCACAAATCAATCATCATGATATATCACATCAATAAGAGAAAGGATAAGAACCACATGATCATTTCAATAGACACAGAAAAAGCTTTTGACAAAGTACAACATCCATTCATGATAAAAACCCTTAACTAAGTAGGTTTAGAGGGAAAACACCTCAACATAATAAAGGCCATCTATGAAAAACCCACAGCTAACATTATCCTCAATAGGGAAAAACAGATCCTTTTTCCTAAAGTCAGGAACAAGACAAGGATGTCCACTCTCACCACTTTTATTCAACATAGTACTGGAAGTCCCAGCCACAGCAATCAGACCACAAAACGATATAAAATGTATTCAAATTAGCAAGGAAGAAGTAAAACTTTCACTATTTGCAAATTACATGATACTATATAGAGAAAAAACCCAAAAGATTCCACCAATAAAACTGCTAGAACTGATAAATGGATTTAGTAAAGTCACAGGAAATAAAATCAATCTAGAGAAATTGGTTGCATTTCTATACAACAAAAACGAAAAAGCAGAAAGAGAAATGAATAATCCCATTTACAATTCCACCAAAAATAATAAGATACATAGGAATAAATCTAACCAAAGAGGTGAAAGACCTGTACTCTCAAAACAATAAAAGACTGATGAAAGAAATTGAGATGACACAAAGAAGTGAAAAAACGTTCCATGCTCATGGATTGGAAGAACAAATATTGTTAAAATGTCTATATTACCCAAAGCAATCTGCACATCTAAAGCATCCCTATCAAAATAAAACCAGCATTTTTCACAGAGATAGAATAAACAAACCTAAAATTTCTATGGGACAAAAAGACTCTGACTAGCCAAAGCAATCTTGAAAAAGAAAAGCAAAGATGGAGGTATCACAATTCTTTATTTCAAATTATATTACAAAGTTGCAGTAATCAAAACAGTATGGTACTGGCACAAAAATAGTCAGAGTAGAACAGAATAGAAAACCAGAAATGAACTCACCATTATATGGTCAATTAATCGTCAACAAAGCAGGAAAGAATGTCCAAAAAGACATTTTCTTCAAAAAATGGTGTTGGGATAAATGGACAGCACCATTCAGAAGAATGAAACTGGACCACTTTCTTACACCACACACAAAAATACATTCAAAATGGATTAAAGACCTACATATGAGACAGGAAACCATTAAAAGCCTAGAAAAGAGTACAGGCAGTAATTTCTCTGCTATTGGCCATAGCAACTTTTTTCTAGATGGATTCCCTGACATAAGGGAAAGAAAGGCAAAAATAAACTATTGAGGCTACATAAAAATAAAGGGCTTCTGCACATCAAAGGAAACGATCAACAAAGCACTAAGGCAACTTTCTGAATTGAAGAAGATATTTGCAAATAACATATCCAGTAAAGAGTTAGTATCCAAAATATATAAGGAACTTGTAAAATTCAACAGCCAAAAAACAAATAATCCAATTTAAAAAAGGGCAGAAGACATGAACAGACATTTCTTCCAAAGAAGATGTCCAACAGACATAAGAAAAAATGCTCATCATCATTTACCATCAGGAAAATGCTAATCAAAACTACAGTGAGGTATCACCTCCCACCTGTCAGAAGGGCTAAAACCAACAACACAAGAAACAACTGGAGTTGGCAAGAATGGGGAGAAAAAAGATACCCTGTGCACTATTGGTGGGAATGCAAACTGGTGCAGCCACTCTGAAAAACAGTATGGAGTTTCCCCAAAAAGTTAAAAATAGAACTACCCTGCAATCCAGCAATCATACTACTGGGTATTTACCCAAAGAATACAAAAACACTAATTCAAAGGGATACATGCATTCCTATGTTTATAGCAGCATTATTTACAATAGCCAAGATATGAAAATGTCCACTGATTAATGAATGGGTAAAGAAGAGGTGGTATATACATACAATGGAATATTATTCAGCCATAAAAAAGAATGAAATCTCGCCATTTGCAATGAAATGGATGGAGCTAGAGAGAATCATGCTAAATGAATTAAGTCAGAGAAAGACAAGCACCATATAATTTCACTCATATGTGGAATTTAATAAACAAAACAAATAAGCAAAGATGGAAAAAAGAGCGAGGGAGAGACAAAGCAAGAAATAGATTCTTAATTATGGAGAACAAACTGTTACCAGAGGGGACATGGGTGGGTGGATAAGTGGAGCTGGTGATGGAGATTAAGGGGTGCACTTGTCATGATGAGCACTGGGTGATTAAAAACTTAAAAAAAATGTAAAAATAAAAATTTTAAAAGATTAAAACAGTAAAGATATTTGAAAAAGAAGGTAAATGTAAAGGCATTTACATTTTTGGTCTGATTATATTAGCTTCACTCTTTGAAAGGGAAGACCTGCTACTGCTTATGTGGAGGATTTAAAACTTGTTTCAGTTCAGAGCAATTAGTTAATACATATGCTTTATAAGACAAATCCTCATCCAATTTCTCTGGGTATTATATTCATTACACTTTACTTTTATTTGACCTGAAAAAAGTACTCAATTAAAAGTTTGGAAACCCTACAAATTTCTAGCTCTAATTGTGCAGTCTTGAACAAGTCATTTTCCAAATGTTCAATATTCTTTTAAAAAAAGGAATAAAAAAGAAGTCTTAATTTATTCTAGCTCTAAAAATGTATGATTTTATTATTATTTTGGTGTTTCAGTTAATGCATGAAAAGTTTTTTTTTTCTTTAATGTTCTTTAAGTATAAATTAATTGCCTTTTCTAAAGCATGTATTTATTCTCTATATTTAGTGATTAAATACTCTCAACAATGCCCAAAGACACAGAACTAAATATTAGAGTTAATGATCAGGGAAGAGATATTCATGTGGCTATTCAAAGCAATTTTGTATCTTTTAAAAATATTTTGATTAATATATAATAAACTTTCATCATCGGCAATCAGTATTAGAGTTAAGTTGTATAATTAAGATCAGTGTTAAACTTAAATGCTTCATACGGGCTGCACATAACATTTCTCAAATACTTAGACCAATGCTCATTGCCTTTGGTGCTATATAGGTTGAATGTATGTATCCCCCCCAAATTCATATATTAAAACCTAACCCCCAATGTAACAGTAATAGGAGTTGGGAGCTTTGGAGAGTTATCAGATCGTGAAGATGGGGTCATCATGAATGAGATTAGTGCCCTTTCCAAAGAAGCTTCAGAGAGATCCCTCTCTCTTCCAACATTGAAGGACACAGGGAGAAGATCGCTGTCTATGAACCAGGTAGTGGGTTTCCACCAGATACTGAATCTGCCACCACTTAGATTTCGATTTCAAATCTAGACATTGAGGTCTTTCAACCACTTTGAGTCTATTTTTGTGTGTGGTGTAAGGAAATGGTCCAGTTTCATTCTTCTGCATGTGGCTGTCCAATTTTCCCAACACCATTTGTTGAAGAGACTGTCTTTTTTCCATTGGACATTCTTTCCTGCTTTGTCAAAGATTAGTGGACCATAGAGTTGAGGGTCCATTTCTGGGCTCTCGATTCTGTTCCATTGATCTACGTGTCAGTTTTTGTGCCAGTACCATACTATCTTGTTGATGACAGCTTTGTAATAGAGCTGGAAGTCCGGAATGGTGATGCCGCCAGCTTTGCTTTTCTTTTTCAGGATTCCTCTGGCTATTCGGGGTCTCTTCTGGTTCCATACAAATTTTAGGATTATTTGTTCCATTTCTTTGAAAAAAGTGGATGGTATTTTGATGGGGATTGCATTGAATGTGTAGATTGCTCTAGGTAGCATTGACATCTTCATGATATTTTTCTTCCAATCCATGAGCATGGAACGTTTTTCCATTTCCTTGTGTCTTCCTCAATTTCTTTCATGAGTATTTTATAGTTTTCTGAGTACAGATTCTTTGCCTCTTTGGTTAGATTTATTCCTAGGTATCTTATGGTTTTGGGTGCAGTTGTAAATGGGATCAACTCCTTAATTTCTCTTTCTTCTGTCTTGTTGTTGGTGTATAGGAATGCCACTGATTTCTGTGCATTGATTTTCTATCCTACCACTTTACTGAATTCCTGTATGAGTTCTATCAGTTTTGGGGTGGAGTCTTTTGGGTTTTCCACATAAAGTATCCTAGCATCTTCAAAGAGTGAGAGTTTGACTTCTTCTTTGTCAATTAGGATGCCTTTTATTTCTTTTTGTTGTCTGATTGCTGTGGCTAGGACTTCTAACACTATGTTGAAGAGCCGTGGCGATAGTGGACATCCCTGCCACATTCCTGACCTTAGGGGGAAAGCTCTCAGTTTTTCCCCATTGAGAATGATATTCGCTGTGCGTTTTTCATAGATGGCTTTTATGATATTGAGGTACGTACCCTCTATCCCTATACGCTGAAGAGTTTTGATCAAGAATGAATGCTGTACTTTGTCAAATGCTTTTTCTGCATCTGTTGAGAGGATCATATGGTTCTTGTTCTTTCTTTTATTAATGTATTGTATCACATTGATTGATTTGTGGATGTTGAACCAACCTTGCAGCCCAGGGATAAATCCCACTTGGTCGTGGTGAATAATCCTTTTAATGTACTATTTTAAAAATTGATTCATTCTTTGAAAACACTGGAGGGGCACCTGAATGGCTCTGTCAGTTAAGTGTCTAACTCTTGATTTTGGCTCAGGTCATTATCTTGGGGTCCTGGGATCAAGCCCCATGTTAGCCTCTACGCTGAGTGTAGAGTCTGCTTGGGATTCTCTTTCTCCCTCTGCTCCTCCCCCCACTCATGCTCCCTCTCTATTTCTCTCTAAAAAATAAATAAATAAAATCTTGGGGGCTAAAAAAAGAAACTGCTGGAAGAAAGTGTTAGGTAATGGTCAGAGATCAGGACAGGATATCAAAAACACTTTCATTTGCTTCTAAATTCTAAAATTTGGTTAGCAAAAAGTCTATTATGCTGACACAAGACAAAAAATAACTTTTATGAAATAAAAAGTTGAGCCTAATTCTAAATACTGCCAAATACCCTGGGCAAACCATTTATGAGACAGCAGTTCATTCTCCTTAAAGGTAAAATAAGGATAATTGTACCTTTCCCCTAACAACTGCACAGTAAAATTAAAAGGATTAACGATTCAGTCTGGTGTCTCATTCAGAGAATGGCACTAGTAAGTATAATGTGCCTTCATTAACTGAGGCTTATGGCATGTTATCTTAACCTTTCCTACCTTTGCTTCCTCATCTGTAAAATGGGGAACTAACAACCCCCTACCATACCTAATTAATTTGTAGGTGGATTAATTAGTAAATGATAGCTGTCTACAGCCTTATTTTTTAAATATTTTTATTGTTATGTTAATCACCATATATTACATCATTTGTTTTTGATGTAGTGTTCCATGATTCATTGTTTGTTCAGAACACCCAGTGCTCCATGCAGAATGTGCCCTCTTTAATACCCATCATCAGGCTAACCCATCCCCCTACCCTCCTCCCCTCTAGAACCCTCAGTTTGTTTTTCAGAGTCCATCATCTCTCATGGTTCGTCTCCCCCTCTGACTTACCCCCCTTCATTCTTCCTCTCCTGCTATCTTCTTTTTCTTTTTTCTTAAAATATGTTGCGTTATTTGTTTCAGAAATACAGGGCCATATCACATTATTGACTGAAGGATCCACAACAGGCTACAGTTTGTGAGTCAAGGATCAGACTCATTTTGTGAAATAGGTATGCTTTATACTTTAAAAGTTTATGGCTATGCTGCTTAGTATTCAGCAATTTAATCTATATGTATTTAACATATCTAATTCTTAGTAAGAAAATTCCCGAAAGACATGTCTCTTAATCTTCATTCTGTACGAATGAAGCATTTTCTTCAGTGTCTTCAATATATCTTTCAACAGCAAAATTACAAATTAGAAATGATTTCTTAGAATATCTCATCACAAGAAAAAAATTATAACAATATATGGTGATGGATGTTAACCAGACCTACCATGGTGATCATTTTGCAATACATACAAATATCAAATC
Source organism: Callorhinus ursinus (assembly GCF_003265705.2). NCBI lineage: Eukaryota > Metazoa > Chordata > Mammalia > Carnivora > Otariidae > Callorhinus > Callorhinus ursinus. Next base: position 32,627,852 of record NW_027397067.1, read on the forward strand.
ATGATGTTGTAGACGTGAAACTAATATAATGTTATATGTCAATTATACCTCAATTATTTAAAAAAATAAGATTTCCCTGCATCTTATGTTATTTTTTTATAAAGATTTTATTTATTTATTTGAGAAAGAGAGAAAGTGAGAGAGAGCATGAGAGGGGAGGGGGTCAGAGGGAGAAGCAGCCTCCCCACTGAGCAGGGAGCCCGATGCGGGACTCGATCCCGGGACTCTAGGATCATGACCTGAGCCGAAGGCAGTCACTTAAACAACTGAGCCACCCAGGCACCCTGCATCTTATGTTATTAGTAGGATTTAATTTTTTTGCTTATTACTTCAATTTAGAAATTGCATTACTAAATTACATTTTCTAAAACATGCACCCATTTATATTTATTAATATAAAGCAGAGTAATAACAATTTTAAAAGTAATAATAAATGTGTGAAAGTGGTATGTATTTATCATGTGGTATTATATATTAAACAACATATTTTAATTTTAATTATGAAATATCAAGCAAACAAGTCAGGCATATATAGATGGAGTAATGTTTATCTTCTGCCATGGTAAAGATATATGCTTTTTGTTTCTTCTTCAAATATATCACTTTTAAATGAAAACTTCTTCCACATATTAAAATGACAAAAATAAATTTTTCCTCATTTCCAAATTTTATTTCAAAGTAACTAGACATGTAAATTCTTTAAAAGGTCCTTTCTGCTAAGTAATATCATTATTTAGTATATTGGATATCTGTTCCTCTGTTTTCCCTAGAGGAAAAACCTACAGGAATGTGAATTTACATTAAATTTACTAGTATAAACATCCAGAAAAAAAAAGATTTTATAATTGGTTTCATCTTGAGTGGCATTTAACCTTTTTTTTTTGCCTATAAATAAAACAGCCCACATTTATTTTCTGGTTCTGCAGGTATCCTGTTGTGTTTTGACATTCACAATTAAACAATCCCACATCACCCTAATTACATTACATTGGCTCTAGAGGCAGAATAAGATATCCCCCCCCATTTTCACAGATTCAAACTGCCATAGTAATGAGACAATCTCACTAGGCAGGGAGGCCTTAATGCTGAGTATGTTCTTCAACTGTTCTTAAGATAGTTGTTAGCTGATGTTAAGACAATGTTTACCTGGGGTAAAGAACAGTAGCTCCGGTTTTTATTTGCTCTCTATCCCACAGAGCTCATCAAAAGAACTTTTCTTGAATCAGTTCAACAGATTCAGAATCAGGTAAGAAACAGTCCCTAAGATACCAAAAAGTACATATTACACACACTTACTTTTTATAAATTTTATATTTTGTCAAAAAAGTAGCTTGAATGATACTGCTGTATCAGAATACAAAAGGAAGAAAAAATCCATGTTGGTGCCTCTATCAGAGATGTACTACTGTTTAGTTTTCAACAAATAATTGTTCAATTAAAGATTTCATTCAATTTTAACATTGATTTTTGCCTCCAGGCATGAGTCATTCTATCTGACCCATTGCTACTTTCATGTAGGTGAAAAGTTTTTTCTAAGATCAGGATAATAATATATTTGGTTACAAGAAACAGAAAATGATTCTGGTTAGTTAGTCAATGTGTGTGTGTGTGTGTGTGTGTGTGTGTGTGTGTGTGTATCACACACCAGGGTCGGGAGTCATATAATCTAGAAAATTATTCAACAATGAGGTACTGGCAAAAACTTGACACTCAAAAATCTATTTTATACGTTATAGAGCAAGAGCATTTGATTTGAGGAGGAGTAATTTACCAATGTGCAAAGAAGATTTCAAATGTCTATTCATTATCTAGTTGCTTATATTAGGGGATTTTTTCCCCATTTCTTAAATGAAAGTTTGCCTTTTTGCCAAAGTTTATTTGTTTAGTTAATATCTGCAGATGTCGAGCTCAGTGTTAAATAGCCAAAGTGAACTGGTGGTCTTCAGAATATCAGATCTAATTATTCTGACTTTATAACCAACGACAAAATTAGATCAACTGTGCACAACTGCATCAGAGCTTAGCAAATGAAGTTGAACTACACTTGGCTTATACATTACAAGAATATACTTATATATAGCTCTGGTGTTCTATTTTATTTCTAGCATGACCTTTAACTGATCAATACTATGTTTTTAATAGTAAGTGGAGATTCTATTTTGAAAGTAGCAATGCTCTTCTTTGTTACTTCCAGAAGTATCTTTTTATTAAAAGCATAAACACTGGAATCATATTGACCCAGCTCCTCTGGCTCAGGTCACGATCCCAGCGCCCTGAGATCGAGCCCCGCATAGGGCTCCCTGCTCCACAGGAAGCCTGCTTCTCCCTCTCCCGCTCCCCCTGCTTGTGTTCCCTCTCTTGCTATGTCTCTCTGTGTCAAATAAATAAAATCTTTAAAAAAAAAAGCATTACTTCAATTAATTCCTCTGTGTTTGCTTCTGGATCCCTGTTGCACCTAAAGTTTACTCCACCAGAAACAGAATTGTCCTGTAATCATCTTTCACACTTTGCGGCATTTCTCCGCAAATCTGAAACTCTGATTTCCACTGGAATTTTTTTATTGTTATGTTAATCACCATACATTACATCATTAGTTTTTGATGTAGTGTTCCATGATTCATTGTGCATAACACCCAGTGCTCCATGCAGAATGTGCCCTCTTTAATACCCATCACCAGGCTGACCCATCCCCCCACCCCCTCCCCTCTAGAGCCCTCAGTTTGTTTTTCAGAGTCCATCGTCTCTCATGGTTCGTCTCCCTCTCCGATTTACTCCCCTTCCTTCTTCCCCTCCTGCTATCTTCCTCTTCTTTTTTTTTTCTTAACATATATTGCATTATTTGTTTCAGAGGTACAGACCTGTGATTCATCAGTCTTGCACAATTCACAGCGCTCAATTTTTCTTCTATGTATTTGATTGCCATCTTCCATCCATCTTCCAGAAAGCCCACATAATTTCTTGGAGCAGACTTTCTGGTTTTCTAGCATTGTTAACACTTTTCTCTCTCGGTCTCTCTCCATCACACACACACACACACACACACACACACACACACACACACACACTTTAAACTTATGTATATACACCCTGGGATTTGTCCTGGAAGAACAGAAAGAAGGTAGTCATGCACATGCATATTGTTTGTTGTGTTATTCAAATTTCAGTTGACTATTCTTTTATCTCAGTATAAAGGTTGGAATGTTATACTTCATGTATTTGAGAGTCACAGAGAAATTTTAAGTGTGGAATAGCATGCTCAGATATGTATATTGGAAAGATAAATTTGGCAAATTTTGAAGGTTAGTTTAAAAAGCTTAAAAATGGCAAGAAAAGAAATAGATGGAAGCTCTTTAAACAATTTAAATGAGAATTATTAGGGTAAAGTTAAGGTAGAGGCTTTCACAGGGAAGAGGCATATAGAAGATACATTGCATGGTGTGGATGCACAGGGCTCCTTCAATGGAGGCGGACATGAAAGGAGAGGTGGGAATTTGCAGTGCCTTCTGAGTTTCTGTTTTAGGTCAAAGCTGTTAGAGATGCCATTCACTAAAGTAGGAAATGTAAAGAAATGGATCGGGTCGAAAGGACATAGAAATTTCATTTTGGCCCTCAAATGATCAGTTTAGAGCTCAGAACCCATTATCAGGACGGAGATTCAGATTTAAGGATAATCAGGATATAGGGTGCCTGGGTGGCTTAGTTGGTTAAGTGACTGCCTTTGGCTCAGGTCATGATCCCAGAGTCCTGGGGTTGAGTCATGCATCAGACTCCCTGCTCATCAGGGAGCCTGCTTCTTCCTCTGGCCCTCTCCCTTGTCATGCTGTTTCTTTCTCTCTCAAATAAATAAATAAAATCTTTTTTTAAAAAAAGGATAATCAGGATATAGGTGGTAGTTAAAGTCAGAGGAAGCTATGAAATTGCACTGAGAGTTCAGGTGGAGTGAAAAGAGAACCAAGGACAAAATGCTGGAGGAAAATAAATAATGGTTAAATAAAGAAGAAAACAGAGAACTACCCATAACTGTGAAATAAGACAAAGAGAATGTGAGAGAATTATGTCATGGTTCACCCAGGGAGTGGAGAGCTCTATCAGATCACATAAAGGACAGTCAACCAAAATGAATCCTCTGGATTTGAGAATTAGAAAGCTGACTTTTTTTGGTAGAACATTTGAATTATACGGAGGAGTCAGGTAAGAGAATGAGTAGGGAGTGCGCAAGTATATATAGAACTCAGATAATGAACTTGAGGAGTTTGAGAAATAAAACAAAATTAGAGAAGCATTGAAACTATGAAATTATTTTTATGATATATATAAAGAAATACATAAAATTATCACTACCTATGCCAAATAAAAATTAAATAAATATAAAATAAATGTGAATTCCAATAAATAAAAATAAAATAAATATAAATACAAATAAATATAAAATTAAATTAAATTTGAAAAAATGAAAAGCAGAATTTCTAGTATTTTTGAAAAGAGAACTGCAAATTTAAATATCAAATGTTAAATAGTATTTTTACTGGAATTTGAATTATTTCCTGGAATGGAGTTTTTTTTTTGGAGAATAGAAATAAATCCAGAGAACCCATTACTTCTAATCATACAGAAAGAACACCTCTCTATATGATATGAGATAAGGATTTCAGGAGGAAATATAGAATGCCTAGTGAAATGTAACAACGGTGTACATTGATTGGCTTTGTTCTGATTTTAGCCCCAGTATCATTTATCTATTACCATAATAATGCTGGATAATAAACAACCACAAATTTCCATGGCATATGCTAATAAATGTTCCTTTCTGCTGATGAGTCTATGGGTCAGCTGGGTGATTCTGCTAAGGGCCTGGCTTGACTCATCTCAGCTGGGCTTGCTCATGGGTCTTTGGTCAACTGGCAGGTCAGCTGGGTGCCACCGGGTCTAGAATGGACTCAAATGTGTCATTACAATCTCCTCTATGCATCTGTCATATTATTTTGACAGACTAGCCCAGATATTTCCCATGGCAACCACATGCAGGGAAGACAAAGTAAAAATGTACAAGAGGTTTTTCAAGTCTCTGTTTCACTCAAGTTTGTGAACTATAATATTAACCAATGCAAGTCACACGTTCAAGCTGAGTCAATATGAGAGGACACTAGCAAATGGCATAAAAATAAAGAGTTGTGGAAAAATTGTAATAATAATGCTTTCACAGTTCATCACAACATATATATGGAGATATATGTTCTGAATGAATAAAATAACATCTTAATTTAAAAAATCTACTTATTCCAGTCTATCACATTTTTGATCAGTTTTTGTCACTTATGCTTATATGGATGTTTAAAACATAATTTACAAAACATAATTTATAAATCAATGTATGATTGAAAGTATTAAAAGTCAAACATGAAAAGAAATGAATAGTCTGGAAATGTCTAAAACAGAAGTTTTATACCATAATAACAACTTCATTTCCCTAAGCTTGAGATTCAATAATATCTTTTTTCTTCATGGTAGGGGTCAACCTCAAATACCTTTGTATGAGGTTGATTCACATTTGATACCAAACATGTTTTGCCTTTTAGACTTAAGCTAGAATATTAAAACATTTCATTCTCTTTTATTCCACTGGTGGAAGAAAATATTGTTTTTGTATTTCTCAAGAAAACCAATCTCAGCATTGGTTACAATTTTTAAAATGACAAAAACTGTATTTACAATTATGGACTGAGACACATAATGAACACTGATGCCCCCAAACTAATCAATTTCTCTATAATCTATTTTAGACTAACCCATATACAATTGGATACAGAATGATGCATTAATAAAATTTCTACAACCAGAAAATCAATAATTGGCAATAACATACAAGGTTACACATCCCCAAAGTTTCTAGAACTAAAATGAATATATGCAGGTAAAAGCCAAATCTTTCATTTCAGACTTATGAATACATTATATAAAGCACACAGTTAAATTAACGGAATAAAAAAATTATCTGTAAGTACAACCTGCAATGATCTCCTAGGTAGGAAATGGCAGAAAAGTAGTAATTCCGAATAGATGATAAATTTCTGGCACCAGAACATGACTCTGAAATGCTCAGTAGGGCATGAAGAAAACAGTATCCAATCGCTCTGAATCAATTGCATCTCTAGCAAAGCAGGCATTGCAGAGTAGAAAAGGAGTGAAGAACAACCCTGATCAATGTACTATTGATTTTAGCAATACTGCCCAATAGGATTTTCTTAATTTCATGTATATATTCTATATCTGCCCAGTTCAATATAGTGGCCCCTAGTCACATATGACTATTGACAGCACTGTGGCTTATATGACTGAGGAACAGAATTTTTAATTTTAAAAAATGAACTTAAATTTGAATTGTCACATGTGCCCAGTAGCTCCCAGCAGGGGACAGTTCTATTGTTCCATTTATTGGGTTAGAAGCTATATTCCCAACTCAGTCTATTTCTTTGACTTGATGATAAATTTGGTAAAAAGCATAGAAAATAGTCATAATGAGTTTTCTATTGTCTTTTTCTATTGTGTAGTCATGCTAGCATATAACGTAAGACAGTATCAGCCAACTTCTAAAGTCACTCGGACCAAAGCAAAACTGGGAAACACAGCAGCTAGATAAATACTAACTCTGGTTTGATTGGATAAAAAATATTGGTGCCACTGAGTGACGCCTTACTACTCTTTACTCATTGTCTGAATGCACTGTTGATAAAGTCTGAGAAATGTTTAGATATATTTCTGATAGTATCACTATGTGAATATTATATTTTAAACTGTTCAAGTTGAAGAGATAAATTATGCTAGTCTTGTTTACTCTTAAATTATCATTCAATACCGCATGGCCTTGGTCTATTCTGGCTTCAGAGCTCTGCCCCAAGTGGGAAATGTTTATTAATTTGATAGCACACAGAGCAGCTCTCAGCAGAAGTGGTACGAAGCCAGAAACAAAGTGGACTAACTTTGCTGTGTGTCTGGATTTACAAATTAAGCATATTTCAAATGCTTTTCAAACAAGCATCTTACAGAAGGCAAACACTAGGAAAGTTCGTTCAGGTCATTCTCACTAACTTAAGCCCTGCACATGTTGACCCTTATGGCTGATCTAAAGGGAAAAATAATTAGATCCTGCTAAATATTTGGTTGTATCCTTTTGATGTTTTATTTTCTTCCACATGCTATTTCATCCACTTATACCTGAAAATAATTTCAAATGACACTGAAGTCAAACTTGTGGTCAAGTTGCTTAAAAATCTCTTTAGGCTAGTTCCATGAAATAAGGTGTATAGACTGTGTTTGTAAGTTTCCATTAAGCTGTTAATACCTTGATTGTAAATCCATTTAGTTCTGTTTTGAGTCTTCCAAATTAATTCTTTAAGTTTGAAGTGAAAATAACACCTCCAAAGAATCATGGCTCAAAGATTGGACAATTACCACATGATTCATATTTTCCTTTCCTCCAAAATCACCCCTAAACTTCAGAAATGCACATATTCTCCTGTTTCATTTCCTACCTTTCCCATTCTTCCTTGGATTTTTGTTGTTGTTCTTAGTTCAGGTTTCATTCTCTATTATCATCAAGCTATCTTTATATTACTTCCCAAAGACTAGCTCATTGCCAAGTTTCATCAGCTCTGACTTGATATCTTCGAGATTAAGACACAATTGAACAAAAATCAAGATGAATATTACAATTTAATAATTTTTAAATGTAAATGTATATATGCATATATATGTGTTAGAAATGAAGGAGATCAATATACTAATGAATTTTTGATGGCTAAGCAGACTTAAGGCTCATTTTTATCCTACAAAGGAAAAATATGACCCCTTGCTATAATTGATACTGGACTTTTTTGCTTTTGTAATAGGCTTTTAAGGATATTAAAGCAGTTTTAAAGAGTTTGTTGAAGATGCTAAATTATGTTAGTGGCTACTATCTTTTCCTTATTTTTTTAATTGTTTTATTCAATGTGTTTAAATTAAAAAAAAATCTTAAGTCTGCTTAGCCATCAAGAATTCATCACTGGCTATTAGATGAACTCAGTATTTTTTAAATGTGTTTTGTAGGGCGCCTGGGTGGCTCAGTTGGTTAAGCGACTGCCTTCGGCTCAGGTCATGATCCTGGAGTCCCGGGATCGAGTCCCTCATCGGGCTCCCTGCTCGGCAGGGAGTCTGCTTCTCCCTCTGACCCTCCCCCTCTCATGCTCATTCTCTCTCTCAAACAAATAAAATAAAATCTTTAAAAAAAAAAATAAAAATAAAAAAAAAATAAATGTGTTTTGTATCACGGGATATGCAACAAGACAATAGTCCTTAGATGCAAACATGATGTAAGCTCAAATCATTTTGCAAAAAAAAAAAGTCAGAAATATCTATGATATAAAAATAACTGTCTTGCTATAACTGATAACAGTCCTTGTAAAACAGGGATTTGTGAAGATTATCCATATTCAGATATAAAGAGACATAATATGTGAGTGGGGACTGAGGAGGATGATATTTGTCATTATTAAGATTGAAAAAAAGTGTGCTCTTCATTTAAGGTTAAAGAAAAAAAAAACGGTTATTAGTAAGGAATACAATCCAAAAGCTTAATTACTTGTGTACATATTGAAAAAAATGACATTTTCTTTACCAGGATCCTTTTTACAGAAAAATCAGTACATAGGGACTTAAGATCTTTAACTTTTTTTTTCCTTTTTAATGTTCCTCTACATTGTTCACCTTTAAAAACTGGAAAATATTTATTTTGCCATATTTTGCCATATTCAAAAATACAGGTAAATCACTTTTTACTTTAGGGGCGCCTGGATGGCTCAGATGGTTGAGTGTCTGCGTTTGGCTTAGGTCATGAGCCCAGGTCCTAGGATGGAGCCCCATGTCAGGCTCCCAGCTCAATGGGGAGTCTGCTTCTCCCTCTCCCTCTGTCTCTCATCTTGCTTATGCTCTCTCTGTCTCTCTCTCTCTCAAATGAATAAATAAAATTTAAAACAAAAATAATTTTTACTTTATTATCGGCTTCCATCTGGCAACAAAGCTAGAATACCTCCTTTATATTATTTTTTTAAATACAGCATATTTAAAATTTTATTCTATTAAATTATAATGACAGTATTATTTATATTATATAATATAATTATTAAATTATAATCATAGTTGATTTAAAATTGTACAAAGTTATAAGATTTATAAAAGCCATAAGTATGTCTTTTTCTAATCATAAATATGATTAGAAGAAAAAAATAAATAATTATATTTATAAATTTGTGCTTTTGGAGGTTTTGCTAAGCAAATATGAAACTTAGAACACACAAAGGAACAGAGACAGAAAATAGCAACAACATCAGAAAGAATGGTAAAAATGTCAAAATACAAACGCAAAATTGTGAAAAAGCAATTGTGACATATTTCATATGCAAAGGGAAAATATCTCCTGCTGGTTATCTCTCCAAAGTACTCTAGACTTCTATATCCAGCTATGACCTCAACTGGGATGTATAATAAGCATCTCAAACTTAACCTGTCCTTAACAGGACCTCTGATCCTCAAACACACAAATAAACTTAAATGCAATATCAAAAACTTTAACAACTCCTTAACTGCTATCCCTTCAAAATATATCCAGAATTCAAGTTTTCTTATTTTCCACTGCCACCACAATGCAAGCCACTATCATCTTTTTCCTGGATTACTCAAATAGTCTCCAAAGCTATCTTTTGGTTCTGCCTTTACCACCAGCCCTCTTCCCTATCTGGCCAAAATTATATTATCAATTTGGCAGCCAGGGTGATTCTTTAAAAATGAGTTACACCCTGTCACTCCTCAGCTCAGATCTTTCAATGACTTCCCATTTCACTCCGAATAAAAACACAAATCTTTATAAAGACCCCTTGGGCCATATGTGATCAATCTTCCACCACCACAACTCCTTGATCTCATTTTCTACCTTTTTCACCCACTCTCACTATGCGCCCACCACACAGACTTCTGTACAGCTTAACCATCGATCAGAAATGCTCACCAAAAAGAATCTGTGCTTGTTCTTCCCTCTGTTTGGAATGTTCCACTCCCTACCTTAGATCCTTGGGACTTTCCTTACATTCTCTAAGATCATTTTCTGCATATCCCATTTAAAATTGCATTTCCTCAGACATTCTGCATTTTGTATCCTCTCTCCTGCATTAGGTTTCACCATCTAATACACCATACATTATACTCATTTATTTATTGTCTTCGAACTCTAGGATATGACTTTTATGAAGGTAGGTATTTTTGCCTATTTTGTTCACTGGATCCCATTGCCTAGAACAAAACCGGTCACATAGTGGGTATTTAATGCCTATTTATTGAGTGAATGAATGAGTGGATACTTAATATTCAAAGAATTCTTTCAAATGATATAGTAGAAAAAGTTGGCAAAAGATATGAAAAGGTAGTTCATAGGTAAGGAAATCTAAATAGCCAATAAACATTTGAAAATATGCTCTACTCAACAGAATAAAGGCAATTGCAATTATTTCAAATGAGATTTGTATTTCTTTCCATCAGATTGGCAAATTTAAAAAATTATAAGGTGCAGATAACTGAAAAACTATGAATTTCTCTAACATTTGGACAAAATGGTAGACATCTTTTGTCTTTGATTCCACCCTCACAGTGGTAAGTATTGAGGTGATTTCATGGTCTCTGTGGTGGGAGCACAAATGTTTTACGTGGACCAAGGGAAGGACCAACATTAAGGGAATGGAAGGGAGTGCTAAGGGGGGTATTTTCCACTCCATTCTCCTCCCCTTTTTTCCTACCCTTCTTTGAGCTCCTGGGAAACTGACCTATAAAGTTTACATTGGCTAGATGCCTGATCTTTGAATTTCTAGTTGTATTCAGCCAATGAAGATGAGAAAAAGGAGAAGCTTGAGGTCACAGTATGTATGTTACCACCTCCCTTTTATCAGAATCTCGACTGGTTGACCACATCCTTGAGGAAGTTTGCAACTCTTTAGGGCAGTCTTCTTCACAATGCCTTCTAAAGCCTCCTGGTCTAGAAGTGATAATTCCTTAGTGTTACTAGCATTAGTGGATTGAACTATACCTCATAGTCTCTCTAAATCCTACCCGCTCCTTTATAATTGTTCTCTTTATTATCTCTTCTCAAATTTGATGACTTTCATGTGTCCATGTTCCATGCTGAGAGCCTAACTTGTACAAAAAGCAATGACTGCACATTCAAACTAATAAAAAATATATGTAATCTTCTACCAGCAACTCTTGAAAATCTAACCTTTTCAAACAAAAGCACCAGTACTAACAGAATATTGCAGCATATTAACTATAATGGCAAAGCAACTGAAAATAATCAGAATCCCTTTCAATGAGGGAATAGTTATATCTATTATGGTATGATCATATTGAGGGTATTAATGCAGTCATTAAAAAAAGAATTAGTTAGAGATATATCCTAATTTGGAAAGATGACCACAATATATTTTAAATAAGAAAATTAAGAGTCAAAGTAATTACTACATTTTTTTTAAGAAAAGCAATAAACCCCATATATGTGTATGGATAAGGGCCTGGGGAGATACCATGAAGCTATTAATCTTAGAAAGAGCTGAGGGGGAGATACTTAACATTTTTCTTTAAAATATTTGCATTTTTTCAAGATGTAAAATGAACATGTATTACTTCTACTTTTAGAATTAAAAAAATAATTAGAAAGTGGTAAGAGTAATGAACATAACTATGTTTCTATGGGCAAAGAATTTCTCTGCCTCCTAAATCAGACTTTATTTTCCAATTCTTTTTAACTTTCCTATAATCTCTATAGAGAAATCAGAAATCTCCTTCAGTGAGAGTAACAGGCTTTGGAAGGAGGAAGGGAGCTGAGTAAGGACCTCTTTATTTTACTTTTTCCTATCGTTTTTTGTGATCTGACTCACACACAGCTGACGCCACTAGTTTTTCTCTGGCTAACATGGTGCCTGTATGGAAACGCTGGATATTTTCTTTTGCTTTCCCATCCTTTATGACAATGTACTGTGTTGCAAGAACAATTGAGAAATATTTATTTCATTTTCAGTTAATTATAGAAATACTCATCTTGTGTAGAATAGAGTCAGAATCTTAGTCCAATCTTACCTCTTACTTAATAGCTATAAACTTAGAAGTTGTTCATTGCAAATGTCAAGATTTCGTTTTCTTGATGGCTGCAAAATATTCCATTGTATATATACATATACCACATCTTCTTTATCCGTTCATCTGTTGATGGACATCTTGGCTCTTTCCATAGTTTGGCTATTGTGGACATTGCTGCTATAAACATTGGGGTGTATGTGCCCCTTCCGATCACTACATTTGTATCTTTGGGGTAAATACCCAGTAGTGCAATTGCTGGATCATATGGTAGCTCTATTTTCAACCTTTTGAGGAACATCCATACTGTTTTCCAGAGTGGCTGCACCAGCTTGCATTCCCACCGACAGTGTAGGAGGGTTCCCCTTTCTCTGCATCCTCGCCAACATCTGTCATTTCCTGACATTGTTTATTTTAGCCAGTCTGACTTGTGTGAAGTGGTATCTCACTGAGGTTTTAATTTGTATTTCTCTGATGCCAAGAGATGTTGAGCAGTTTTTCATGTGTCTGTTGGCCATTTGGATGTCTTCTTTGGAAAAATGTCTGTTCATGTCTTCTGCCCATTCTTGATTGGATCATTTGTTTTTTGGGTGTTGAGTTTGATAAGTTCTTTATAGATTTTGGATACTAGCCCTTTATCTGATATGTCATTTGCAACTAACTTCTCCCATTCTGTTGGTTGTCTTTTGGTTTTGTATTAAAAAGGGCATGTATTGAATGGAACACTGGGTGTTATATGCAAACAATGAATCATGGAACACTACATCAAAAACTAATGATGTAATGTATGGTTATTAACATAACATAATAAAATTAAATTAAAAAAACTTGGAAACTGTTCTTATCTAAAAAAACATGTGCTAGGAAAGTAAATTTGATATTAAAGCAAGAAAAGTTCAAAATGGTAGAGTAGAAACCTACTGTAACTTAAATGTGATGGGAGAAAAAAATCTAAAACCTGATTTTATCCTGTTTATATTTTTGTTTCAGAGAAAAAATGGCCCATGGTATGTACAGATCTACTTAAAATATAGGCTTCAAAAGGCGTTCTATGTGCATGGAATCTCCATTAGAATTGTAAAAGTACCCCACAGAATAAGTATGCCACCTAAGCTGCCTCAGGCTCATTTCAAACCCTTCATTCCACATTACAAAGCCATCTAAATAAAACATTAAAGATTGTTATAAATTGTTTAGAGTATGACCTAGATAGAAGGTACAGTCTCAGTTATCTATGAAATGTACACATTAAAAATGAAGTTTGTAGACCATTTATTAAATACATTAAAACTTGCATCAGCAAAATGTATTAAATGCATTTATAAATCAGATAAAATGCTAAGCCCTTGAATACAGTTATATGATAAAAACATTATTAATAGGAAATGGAACTGAGTAGCTGCATAAATTAATCACAAATAGCTTACTGCAGGGGCTGAGGTCCATATCTAGACTAATAAGATTTGTTGAAGAATGACTTCGGTTAGATTGTTAGAGTAAACAATGATGAAATGGATTTCACAATCTCAGCACTGATCTGTGTGTTCATAGTATTCTCACCCCCATGCAATAAATAGTCCTTGTTTGGACAAGTTTAAGTGAATGTGAAGAACAAAAAAAATGTATGTGTCTGGGATGCCACTTTAATACTGTCAAACAACTTAGAGAGTTTTACATCAAATATGTAAGGTTTACTTCAAATATAAGGTATACATCAAATATCTTATTTTGGGAATGCATGGATATAATATGGGAGACCAAATATTTAATATTTTCATCTCACATGGTAATTCAGACCAGATCTCCCACTTTCCTCATAATTCAGTAAAGACTACAGGCAGTTTAAATTGGAAAGGCAACTATGCTGTTCTTCAATGTTTAAATATGGATATATCTATTGTAGACATGTCTACTACAGGCTGATAGAAGCTAATATTGGATAAAATATTTTCTGTTAAAGCAATAAAAGGTAGAATAACAAACATCCTGGGCACCTATCCATAAATTTTAAGATATAGCTTATTCTGAGAAAGGGACCTTGAACAATAGTGAATATGTAATTTGTTTGTTGAGCTACGGTGCAAAGCCAGAGACAGGTTCCGTTATATTTGGAATAATATTCATATTCCCATCACCACACAGGGAGTTAGCTCTGGTAATTAGCCAGCCATGAAAGCACTTAGAACACTAACCTAATAATCAGCAATCCTACAACTTTCTAGTCTCACAGCTTCCTCCTAGTACAAGTCTGGGTAATGAGTAACTCTGCCATAAGCCTGTTTGTCCATTTATAAGTTGGAAGCAGCCCAACTATCTCTCTCTTTCTTCATCAAAAAGCACATCTATGTAATAAGATTTCATTGTACCCTATATTCATACAACTACTAAGACTTTCAACCCTCTGTCACACATTATTTCATTTGACCCTGCTTGTTAGGAAGGGTAACCTTACATTTCAGTTAGCCCAAAACAGACCTGATTATACCTGCTAACTTGGTGTAATTATTAACAGTGTACCAGTTCATCCTTATAAAGCTAAAAATAATGTATTATAATAGTTCTTGGACCAAATTAAAGGTCTATAAATATTTGTTATTTTTTGTAAATGTTTTGATTATGAATTAAAAAAGAAAAAAAAGGAATTGGATTGGATATTTTTCAATGATCTATGTGCTTCTAGTATGTTCTGGGAATACAGTGCTTTGATTATTAAACACAAGTATCCTATATCCCCAGGTAGGTATATTTTACTAGTGGAAAATCAGAGTTTACAAAGCAAGGATCCAAATTTATCATCTAATAGAAAATTTATTTTTTGATTTGTGATCTTGTTTTTACACAAAATCACAAGTATGTTAAAAATCCAATTTTAATTTATTTTAATTTTACTATTTTTAAGTATTCTCTACACCTAAGATGGGGCTGGAACTTACAACCCTGAAATCGAGTCACATGCTCTACTGACTGAGCCATAATATTCAAGAGAGTTCACATGTTTTATTAAGGTTGAATAAAATTGCTGCTTTCATTGTATAAATAAATAAATACTGTTTGGATTTGGATGATAAACTGCATAGTCCCTCTACTGTAAGACTGAAAAGATAGAGATTTATCCTCTCATTTTACAGTGATGAAATTTAAGACTCAAAGTTGTTAAATCAATTATCTTTAGTAACACTTAGACCTGGTCAGGGCTCTCTCAGCCATAACTTTCTGCTCATGGTTGCATAAACTTTTTATTTGGGTACATTATTATATCCATTGTAGAGTGTAAATAAATAAAGTAAAAATCTCTTTGGCTCCATTCCAGATTCAGTAATTTGCATATGGACATATATTACAGTAGGATAGGCCTATATTGCAATTTGGAGGAGCAAAATCTTGGTGAAAGGTACATCTTGACAGAATGAAAGATGTGTTTGTCTTTCTGGGTAGAAAATTGTTATTAGTTTTACTTGGATTAAAAATTGTGACTTACACAATTTTTCTTGTAAAATGGAATTTACCAGAGAAAAATGAATTATTCATCCTTAACGTTGCAGCATGAATTGTTCCTGATGATGCATAATACAAAATTATATAATCATATAATGTCTGTGACAAAAAGGACATAGAAATCTTGGATTTAAAGGTGCCTGGGTGGCTTAGCTGGTTAAGTGTCTGACTCTTGGTTTCAGCTCAGGTCATGATCTCATGGGTCATGATCTCATGGGTCGTGAGATCAAGCCTCGCATCAAGCTTCCTGCTCAGCCAGGATTTTGCTTGAAGATTCTCTCCCTCTGCCCCTTCCCCTGACTCACACTCTCTCCTTCTCTCTCTCTAAAATAAATAAATAATTCTTTAAAAAATATATATCTTAGTTTTCATCTCCTCAAGCCCCTAATTTTACAAATGAGGAAACCATGTCACAAAACTCACATATTAATATTTAAGAACAGATCAGTACTATGACATTACATACTTTAAAATATGGAACTGTAAAGAGAGAGGTTTCCATACTTGACAACCATTTTCTTCCAAAACTTGTCCTACAAAAGGCTTTGTATAGAAAGATCCTTTGGTCATACATGTTTGTAGAGTATTTCATACAGCACATAAGGAGACCAAGAACTCAGTAATGTATTTGGGAATCTAATTTTCCTTCATGTTACCAAGCTTTGTCAGAATTCATTTCTCCATGTATTCTTATTTTGTTTGTATATACTTATTAGAAAGATCTATTAGGAAATGCTGATCTACAGGGATTCTTTTCAATCTCTCAAACAAATACATTCCCTTTCTTCAATAATCTCCTGTAATTTTAGTGCAGGTTGATCAAGAAATAAACAATGACTAAAAAGTTATTAAGAATTCGGTAATAGTAGTATCTTTTTTCTATAAAAAAATTTACTAATATTTACATAAGTTTTTATTTAAATTACAAACATTACTTGAGATGATGGGTGAGATTGATGATAGATGATAGATGGATAGATAGATTGATAGACAGATGATAGATATTTCTCAGTCCCAAGGCTGACATGTTGTACAAGGAAATAAATATAGAGCAATCTTTAAACTAAACATACCTATACAGAGAGCTAGATGGAATAAAGTACATAACTAGGGAATGGAAAACCTAACCTTAAAGAGAGAAGTAGAGGTCAATAAAATATGAACTACACTTCATGTTTAATTTAGCCTAGTCACAGGGATGTTGATGGGAAAAATAAAGATAATTTTTTTTTATAACTCTTCCTAAATATTTGTCTAGAAAAAATCCAAAATTCCACATGCCTCACTTGTGCAACCTTATGTTGCAATGCTAATTTGTTTCGGGACCTAGGGAAATCCAGAATTGCTTCAGTGTATTTCACCTAGTTCTATTCTTCCAAACACTCTGTGCTTTAAATTGCTTTCTTGCTTTCACATTGGAAGAAGTGCGTGGTTAATTATGAGACATTTTCTTTTGTTGAAAATTCAAGAAAGAGCTTCTTCAAATTTCCAGAAAATAAAACACTAGAGCTTTGCCGATCAAGAATATAAGTGAGGATGGGGCTCATTATCTCCATCTCCAAGGAGCAAACATTAATTCTTGTCAAGATATCACATCCTTCTTCAAAACTTATTTCCTTCTCCAAATGCCATCGTTTTTCCCTATGGTTCCACTTAAGGACTGTGTACATCCTTGCCGTTTATGACAAATAAACATGCATTTGCTACGTGTCACACTGTTTCTTAGCCTTCCTGAAACAAATCTAATAACCAAGTGTGACTCTTTTGTTTCTAAGGTTTCCCAAACATGCTTAAAAAATATTTACCTTCATCCCAAACTACTATGCATACTCATTTTTCCAAAATATAAAAGGACATGGTATCGAACTATTAAAATTCTTTTCATACAATATAAAAAATAAAGAGTAAGATATTTAAAAATTAAATTATCTTTTTATTTTTTTTTCTCCTTTCTGTTCATCCATCGGCAAGAAAGAAGAAGGGAGTCTTCACTCCCCTCTTGTCCTAGTTTAAGGATTTCCAGGTTTATCCTCTGAGCTCTGTGCTCCCTAATCTGGAAAGCAGTTCGGACTGGGGATATTAACAGCATACCGTGTTTCTCAACCGAAATCTTTGCTTGAAAAGCTTGGTTTCAGTAAAAGCAAACCGGATTTTTTTATATGAAAATTTATGCAGTTAGGAAACAGTTGAGAATTCGGAATACCAAGAAAATGGCTAGCCTACATTTAACGACCTTTTACCATGTGCAAAGACAACTCTAAGGGCTTTGAATATATTATCTCATTTAATCATGGAAATAACTGTGCTATTATCTCCATTCTACCAATGAGGAAACAGAATACAAATAGTTTAGGGTACTTGCCAAAGGGCACATCGTAGTACCTAAAGCTGCAATCTGATGCAGGTAGTTTCATTCTAAAACCCAGCTAAATCATTCTAACCAAGGTAAAGATTTTTAAAGCATAGTGAGTCCTGTGAGTGGTACAGAACATATAGCATGTGTGGTTACTTGAGTTTTGAACATTAAACACTATGGTTTTGGAAGCCAGGGAAAAGGCCCTACTAGGTGAGCTTTGCATTTAGAGAACACTTATATTGAAAACCAGAGCTAAATCTATCATTTTCCAGTAGATCTGCCACTGTTTCCTTGGCCATTCATTATCCGAAAGAACAATTCATAGAGTTGGCCGTTGAAGAAGACCCCTCCTTGACAGTATAAGTACCTAAGATGATGTTTTCTTCCTTTGGTAAAATGAGAAAGACACTTGCAGTAGTAGATTTCATGGCTGTCAAGACAAGACACAAGCCAGTCTTTAAGGCTATGTATAGAGCTTATGTTCCAACTTCAACCCTGAAACTAAGTTTTAATTTTTCATCAAACTAAAGGAAGAAAGGAATTAAGATTACTTGAATGCATACAATGTGAGAAACACACCATTAAGTTTTTTTTTTTTAAGAAAAGAGTGGAATTTAATCTTTACAGGACACTGCAAGAGAAGAGATTCCACATAGAAATAAGAAACCCACTGAGAGGAGGAGCTTCATACAGGTTGTACAGTTTGGAACTGGTCAAGTAGAGTTTCGTTGTAAAAAGTGCTAAAATAACAAAACACATTTAAAAAGAGTTCTTAGTAGAGAAACCGTAGACAAACTTCTACCAAACAGAGTACACAACAAACAACTTTCTGCCTCAGCTGTACAATCTAAAAGTTAAAAGTCCCGGGAGTGCCATCCTTCCTGAAAAAATCTAATAACCAATACTTCAGAGGTAGTTTCTGGCACAACATTCTGATCTTCCTCTTCCTCTACAGAAAAATACTTCTCAATCAAGTTTAATGAAGCTTTGTACACAGACTCATTTTCATGGTTTTGTAGAGCTTCAGTTTTGTCCAAACCTCCACATTCTTCAATCATTATACTAAGTTTATCAGTTTCACCTAGTTTCTCAGCAACCTGAAAGATGTTTGAAATGGTATCCAGAATAAGCAGAATAATTTTGGTGTCTTTTGCAGTTAAGAGGTTCATCAATGGTTCTATTATGCCACAATGAACGAGGTATACAAACTGTTCAACTGTCCCACCACTTGTATAGTTGGTCACAGCCCAGACAGCTTCCTTTTGTGTCTTAAAGTCTGCCTTAGAGAGAACACCAGCGAGGAATGGGACTAATCCATGATTCACAACTTGCTGTATCTGGTCCTGGCGACCAGCTGTGATGTTTGACATTGTTCATGTAGCTTCCTTCTGAATATTAGTTTTGGGGTTTGTTAGGAGGCTGGGAAAAACAGCACGTGCTCCTGCATCTATTACAACCTGAGTCTGTTCATCTGTCCTAGTGACAATATTTCCTATGGCTCTTAGTGCAGGAGTCGCAATGGGCAATTCAGTAGCTCCTAGAAGCTTCACAAGCTGGGGCACAACTCCTGTTTTCACAACCATTTCAATCCGTTCATTTGGACCATCAGTAAGGTAGGAAATGGCCCAGCAGGTATCTGCCAATACTTCTGGATCATCATGATGCAGGAGACGAACTAAGGTAGGAAGAATCTGCTCAACAGCATCTGATGGGGGTCCAGGATTCTTGTTTCGACAAAGGTTTGAAAGTGTCCAAGTAAGGTTACATAAGTAACCACATGCTAAAGATGACATATCAGGAACTGCAAGGAGAGCCAATAGTGGGTCAACTGTACCATACTTGATAACCAAGTCGTGAAAAACTGAACCATCACCTGCAATGTTTCCTGGAGCCCATACAGCTTGTTCACTGATGTGGGCATGGGAAGATGCCAACAGAGAAATGAATGCTGGGATAGCACCTCCATCTACCACAGCCTTGGTCTGTTCTGACATCCCAGAAGCAATGTTAGTGAGAGATTCAAGCAGATTCAAACTGAATGGGACTACAATCAGTTCTGCTCAAGAAGGACACAAACTTTGGAATCAAACCAGCCCGGATTATGTTGTCTATGGGGGGCTGTTTTTCCCTAGAAAGCAGTTTCCTAGCATCTTGAGTAGCCTGGAGCTGGCTTTCCAAATTGTTGCTATTTATGCCTTTGACAATGTCATCAACAGACCAATTTACAGTGCCCTGGTTGTTGCGGTTTTCCCGTAGTGGAGAGGTAGCATCATCAGGAAACGAGCCTACGTTTCTCCTTTTCAGCATCTGGTCATCCTTCTTAGCTTTCCTCAGCTCCACATTAACTTCTATTTGGAGCCACCTCATTTCTGTACTCTTTCCCCTTGTTCTTGAATCTGCTAAGGCGGGCAGCTGGTGAATTAGCATTCTCGTTGGTGGACGTGGTTATGAGACAAAGGGAGAAAGCTACACGGCCTGCTCAGGCTTCCACGGGAGGCGGTCCAGGGCGTGCAGGCTGCGGGACAGCTGCCCTCAAAAGGTCCACCACGGATCACCCTGAAGACGGTGTGGCCTCACACCATTAAGTTTTGAATCCTGTTATTTCATTTGTCTTTGGTTCAAAGCCTCTAACATGATGAAATTATCTTAAATTTACGATGAGAACACTGAGGCTCAGAGCGATGGGGTAATTTACCAGACATCGGGTGACTAGCTAAATTGCTGTGTTGGCATTTAAAAGCAACTAGATTAAATTACATGATCTTTCCTCTCTACCAATATGCTTCCATGAATGCAATATCTAAACTCAAGGAAATAAGTAAAAAATAAATAGATAAATAAAAGCAAAAAACATCTCTAAACATAAGTTTTCCTTATGTTTTTCTAAGCTTTTTCAGGTTGAGAATTTAAACACAATATCATAATAATTAGAACAAGCACTCTTTCTCTGATTTTGCCCCAGTTAATGTTTAGGATCCCACACCTCCCAACTTATAGGAATTTGCATTCTTCATTATCTTTCCCTCTCTTACATGCTTTATGTGACTTGACTAGATATTTTATAAAATCAAACTTTGTTTTTTTCAAGTTTCTCACAAAAAAAAGAAGATAAATGGGGAAATGTCCCCTCCTTCCATATCCTTCATCTTTCTCTAGCTATTGCTTTATTTTCTTTTTTACAACACTATCCTTTTGAGCCTACGATCTTGAAAAAGTTGCCTTCATTGTATTCAATTCTTCATATTTCAGAACCAGTACTGATACAACATCTGCCCTCATCACTTAACAAAGCAGATTTTGATGAAGTCACCAAATGCCTTATGTATTGCTAAATACCAAGGCCAGGTTTTCATCTTGCTCATAAGCCCTCAGTAACTTCTTACACTGTTGATGACATCCTTGGTGAAACACCTTCTCTTCTTGGTGTCTATGAAGATACACTCTTTTGATGAAAGTCTTACCTCCTTGGCTTACCTACTCTCTCATTCCAAATGGCTCTTTATTCCAGTTATCAGACATTAATTGTGGAAGTTCTTCAAGTCTTAGTACTAGTACCTTCTCTCAATTAACTCTAGCCCTAGCGGACTCCATTAAAGCCTCAGAACTACTTATCCAAATGCCTGTTGCTATCGTTTATTGGATAATCTTAAATATAATGCAAAGTCAACATGCCCAAATATGAACCACTGTTTTCTCTCTCTCCCTATTCCCAAATCAGCCATTTTTTCTGTGTTCTTTACCTAAAGGTGTAGCACAGCACACTTCATCCTATTGTGTATGAAAACAGTTATTTAATCAGTCTTGCCAATTACTTTTTCTTATTCCTAGTAAGCAACCTATCATACCTGGCTGACTGGACTTTCCAAATACCTTAAGACATAAAAAACTAAAAACTCTGTGTTAAAATTTTCACCGATGCCCTGGTTTTGCTCGATATCTCTAAGACATCTTTATATTAAAATATCTTTAAATGTTGCCTATAGTATCTTACTCCATGGGTGGAGAGAAATTATTTCTGTGTCCCTGGATTGACCTCTTAAGCTTTAAAAAAGCAGGGATGATGGTGGTGGTGGGGAAGGCTGTCATGAAAACAATCCGATAAAAATGCATTGTTCAGAACTAGTGCCCTATACTTTTTAAATCTGTGTTTTGGCTCAAATTAGGGGACTTCAAACATAGGTATAATAGATACTTACCAATATATTAGTTTAAAATAAATATTTAAATTCAATTAATTGACATATAGTGCCTTATTAGTTTCAGAGTTCAGTGATTCATCAGTCTTACATTTTAAAAAATTTTAAAAAAGGAAGTTAGAAGTACAGTAGAAATTTGAAGACATTTCAAATTGTTTTGGGAAACTTCCACTGTTAGTTATTAAGATATAGGAGACAGCTAATTTAAATTATCCACATAATTAAGACATATTCATCCTCCAGCATTTAAATGAATATAATGTATCTTTCAATTTTCCTATGTCTAGAAAATAAAGGGTCTTACTTATATGCATAAAAAATAAAGTAGAATATTTAAGGTGCTGATAAATAGAAAATACATTCTGTACCCAGTCTTCCCATATTCTTTTTCTCTGGTTCAAAAATATGGAGGAAATTCTTGGGCTATAGGGAAATTCTGATTATCGACCTTTTGCATGACTCCTTTAACTTTGTCTACACAAGTGCCTAGGCCATCGCAAAGCATCCATGCATTCTGCTGCTGATATGGACACACCTGTGTTAGTGTCAAGTTGCTGGCTCCATGCCCTGAGCCCCTTCCCATCTCGGGCTTGCAATAGGAAGCAGCCAGAACAATTCACTGTCAAAGTGCCTTAAAACATCACTGTGGCACTCGAACTCCTGCATCTCACCGACTGAGGCTAAAGCTTTCCCTGATGCCCAGGCCTTTTCATTTGGAGCTCAACCTCTGTGCTAGGTGGCGGAGGCAGACAGAGTAGAACAGCTCACAGAAGCTCCTCAGCCTCCTTCCATTTCCTGTGGTTTCTCATTTCACCAGGTCAAAGAACTCTCTTGGCAAGGTAAGACACTTGGCAAGGCACGGTTTACTAATGCTTTGCTGCATCCTCTTCTTGTCCCCCTTCCCCATCAATTTGCAAAATGACTGGTTCTTACTGGGAAGTATTCTGGCACTCACTTAGTCCATCTTTACACACTTTACCAAGGTTCTAAAAGCCAGTTGGAAAAAATGTGCTGAATTTTCTTTATATAGCAGATTTTGCTATATAAAGCATATGCATTCTAGCTGATATAATTAAGTCTGAGGACAAAATTTCACTACTTATTCCTTGGGCAAAAAATCTTTTATTGTTCCCTTTCACATAAAAGTAACTCTAAAGTCCTGAGTGGACATCTAAAAACTTTCTAAATCTGATCTCAGGCAAGTTGAAACAAGCAGTTTTCATGGGTTTTGAGATAGAATGAGGGTGATTTGATGAATTAGAGGTGGAAAAGAGGGGTACAGGAAGGAGACACTGTCATCAGAAAGGTAGAATGTCTAGGAAAAGCAGATGGTGGTCAATTGTCACTTGACCAATTCTTGTAAATGGAAAAGGTAAAGACCTATCCCAGTGTTTCCAAGGAATTAGGTACTGCCTTTTTGATAGCACTGGCCTCTTTGAGGATAAAATTTTGCAATTTAGCAGTACTTTCATCAAGATTTTTTATCAAGTTTTGTCATTTTTTAATAATTCAATACTCATACTAAAGTTGCTGAACAATTAAAGTTGCTCTTTGCCCAAACTGAAACTGAGCACAAGCAACCTTGTATTCTCTGATATGTCTAAATCATAGCATTCAGCTGTACCTCAGTGTTTCTAACCTTTCCAGAGAAGCTGACCTAATGCCAGAGAAGAGCAAACCTGTGTTCCTTGGATGTCTTACAGACACAGACACTGGAGTGTGAAATATATTTCCTTTGTCTTAAGAAGTAAGGCATTGAACTCTACATGTATCCATGTTAACGAAATCATTGACACACAGGTCATTTTATTGGTGGTTTCTTTGCTCCCTAGCTAGCACAATGTAAAAGCATTTGTAAAAAGCACTTACTGTTTTTCTTCTCCTTGGTGAAATCATGCTTGTATCACAGTTAAAAAAGTTGAGCATACTGTTTAAAATTTAGTTCAGCTCTCTTTTCTCTTGATGGACAGGTCAATTCAGAGGTTTGAGATTGCCTGAGGCAAATATACATGGAGACCATACAAATCACTGCTTTCCTCTAATTAGAAGTATATTTGTGAGACAAAGTACAAGAGAAATAATTCTATGTTTTTTACCTCATTCTCTTGCTGAATAATTGGAGATAATTCTCTTTGATATTTGAACATCTATTTAATCTTTACAACTAAATCAAACTTCTGTCATATCTGAAATCTTTTCTTCTGTTTATAGAAAAGTGGTATTTAGCAATTATCCAGAGAAAGGAAAATACAGACAGCTGACCTAGATAATGTGGGTGTTTCTTTACACTGCCAAAATTAACTGAGTCTCATGCTCAACCTGCAATTCATTTTGACTGCATAGGTCAGACTCTTGGCTCTATTACCTGAGTCCAGTGCATAACAGGTACTTTGTTCTGGTTAAATGACTACACTTACAGCAGGTCTCAGTGCAGAGTTCACAATCACCTTCACTAAAGCAAAATATTTCACCATCACTGTTAACAGTGCCATTCAGTATATCTTTCAACCACACTCCAATACGTCCTGGCAGCAATTCAGACCATTCGATTTGCAAAGATATGACGGCCCACTTGAGGCCCACCAAATCACACTTCACCATAATAATCACATCTAGCCTTGGCACTGAGTCCCAGATTATTCTCCCCAAATGAACAAATAAAACGGTTGGGGGAAAATGCTTCTTGGCAACAGCTTGAACGTAAACGGTGACAACAGCTGGCTTAGCAGATGTTCTTCATAAGATATAACACCTGAGTTCTTGAAGATAGAATTTTGACTAAATTCGTACCTCTAGATGTCCTAAAAATATTTTAATAGAATTTTGCAAACCAAAATGGGAAATATTGAGTGAAACCAATGACACGGATGACATTAAAAAGATAATATTCATTTCTATACTTTCAGTAGCCACAAATCTCCAAATTTTAATATCTTCCTGCATACTAATCTAGGAATCAAATCCAGAAGGACAATTGGTTTGATCTTACAATCTTGCTAAAGTAGAAATGGTTTATATAAAATTAGTCTTATAAACTAAATTAACGCCAGGATAATTTTAATGTTTGCATCTTCTTCAAGTAACTTTTTAAACTTCAATACCTTTCTGTTCTAAAAGTAATTTTTACCTTAGAAAATCAAAATATTTAACAAGTACTTATTAAGTCTTAGAGTTGCTTACATAAATGTATAAATGTATTGGTAATATGTATGGTGGTAATATAGACATTGAAAAGTTATAGTCAGAGACATTTAAATTCAGAATTAAAATGTTTCAGAAATTCTGGGACCAATGATTATGTTAACTTCGACAATCTTGGCTCATTGCAAATTCAGCTGTATCTCTGGACCCAGTCATTGTTTAATGTCTCATCATAACAAAGATATGTAAGAAAAACATGGAAATGTTACGTGAACTTTCAACAATATATTGGTCTATATCTGGTAAAGTATAACATTTACAAATAATCTATGTCTGAAGAAACAGAATGTATGAATCTAGTTATATACATTAAAAGTTTTTTGGTGCATCCAGGTTTATTAATATTTTTTTTTTAGATCATGTGACCTGAATGTGATAATACACACAACATATACATTTACTGTATTTTCTATAATAAAATTTCATTAAGTTTTCTATAGTTTCTCAATAGTATCAAATTTGAAAATAACAATTCCTAGATGATGAAATGCTTATTTTTTAAACAAAATTGATGGATAAGCAACAATCCTCAACTAAAAAATTGTAAGTTAGGAGGCTTTCAGTGAACCTCAACAGCAACAAAAAAATAGTTAGAAATAAAACCATGGGAATTGGGAGGCCTCTGTCTTAGAGTAGTTTAAGCTGTACCTGTCATGCTTAATGTTCAAATATGCAAATCAACGTTTTATCGATAAAAAGAAAGGGAAACAGCTATTATAGTAATATACTCTTCTTTCAAAACCCTGAATTGTCATGTTGTATAAGGGATAAAACTCCTTCACTCCAATCTCAATCTTCAAAAGATCTAAAATAATCAACACCAATTACTGAACTCTTTCTATGTGCCTGAAGTTGTACACAGCATTCAACATTCATTCTTTCATTTAATTTTCACCGTACAGTAAGGCAGGTTTATTATTATTTTCTACATTAGTTAGGCTATTTCAAGTTATTCCACTCAACTCCAAATGCCTTAATTTTAAAAAATAGGGGCGCCTGGGTGGCTCATTTGGTTAAGCATCTGCCTTCAGCTCAGGTCATGATCCCAGGGTCCTCGGATCAAGCCCCACATTGGGCCCCCTGCTCAGTGGCAAGTCTACTTCTCCCTCTTACTCTCCCTCTGTGATCTCTCTTGCTCTCTCTCAAATAAATAAATAAAATCTTTAAAAATTTCAAAAAAATAGCATATCACATTTGAGGAGTCCAGAAAAAGGACAAGCTTTGGGTTATTTGATTCAGTACTTTATCGATGTTCTTGATGGTCTATGTTCTTTCTATTTTTTGTTCACGGTATAGATTTTTTCCTAAGTCTGGCTCTCCTCATGATTGCAGAATGATTGAAAGAGGCAGCTGGGTTCACATGTTCCTTGATCACATCCAGCCAGAAAAAGACTGGCTTTTCTTTCTCAGAAGCCTTGAGCAAAAAATTTGAAGAGAGTCCCATGCCTTATTGGACTAAATTGGATTAAATCATCTCTAAATCAAGGAGCATGTAGCTATTCTGATTGGCTGAGAAAAAAGTACAAGAGATGCAGAAAAAGTTGAGGAATACAAAATAATTCCATTTCCACTTTTCTTTTGGAAATAAAGAAACTGAGAATGAGAAGATAATTTTCCTAAAGTTCTATAGTATTTGAATGATGACTTCTGAATGGGGAACCATATCTCTGCCACAGTATTTATTCTACTTTCTACACTTTCCTTGAATAGCTTTCATTAGTGGACAGAGGTAAGAAGGAATAAGCATACAAACACTACTGATTTCTTCCAATCCTATATATTTAATGAAGTATTATTTCACAAAGTGATTTCCCCAGATAGGCAATTCCATATAATATAAACTTGATATATACTTGATTTTTTTTAAAAAAAGATCTATTTTAGTGACAAGATAGTGTAAACCTTTTCCCTGCTTCTCCTCACTAAGTGACAACATACTACTACAGATAATTTGAGGATCATGAAAGAGGATTCTTAAAAGTAAGAAGAGAAAGTTGGACTTGAAGACTTGAGGAACAAATCCCAGCTTTTTCGGGTTTTGGTTATCTAAAGGGTTGACTGGTAGAGATGCCTGTAACTCAGAACCATCAGGAGGCACAAATAAGAAGGGTTCCAAAGAAAATCTATTCTCTCCAGGAAAAGGACTGGGAAACGGGCAGTCTAGCAGCACCAAAAGCTTTTTAAATATATATATCCAGCTCCAGCCAAATACTGTAGATGATCACCCTTCCACCCCACCGTAATGTCAATGGAGGGCAATGGTGTCAGGTAGCCTAGACAGCATTCCTCTTCCTTTTTGGTGCAGTGCCAGCAGAGGCTGTGTAGGAAGTCTAGATTTCCAATTATAGCCCAGTGATGGCAAGAAGGCAACCATCCTTACCTCAATGAGGCATTGGAAATAGGATCCCAGAAAGGAAGGAATTAATGAAAATGATTCTTCCCTTCCTGCTCACCATAACACATACCCTCCCCAATGTCTATCACCCAGCCACCCCATCCCCCCCTCCCCCCACCACTCCAGCAATCCTCAGTTTGTTTCCTGAGATTAAGAATTCCTCATATCAGTGAGATCAAATGATACATGTTTTTCTCTGTTTGACTTATTTCGCTCAGCATAATACCCTCCAGTTCCATCCACATCGTTGCAAATGGCAAGATTTCATTCCTTTTGATGGCTGTGTAATATTCCATTGTATATATATATACCACATCTTCTTTATCCATTCATCTGTCGATGGACATCTTGGCTCTTTCCATAGTCTGGCAATTCGGAGGGGGAGACGAGCCATGAGAGACAATGGACTCTGAGAAACAAACTGAGGGTCCTAGAGGGGAGGGGTTGGGGGGATGGGTTAGCCCAGTGATGGGTATTAAAGAGGGCACATACTGAATGGAGCACTGGGTGTTATACGCAAACAATGAATCATGGAACACTACATCAAAAACTAATGATGTAATGTATGGTGATTAATATAACATAATAAAAAAAAAGAAAATGATTCTTTAAACATGCAAAGGAAGTGTTGGGTAGATCCCTGACTGAGCTACAAGTGGAAGTGACTAGAATCAACATACTGAAAGGCTTGAAAACAGAGCTACTATGTAGAATAACACCCACACTCTCAGAGTAGTCTTCTGGTATCACACAAATGGGGCAGACCAGAAGAGTACTGCAAGGGCTCTGAAACCTCATTTGTCATTGGAACCACAGCTTATTAAAGGGAGCCAGAACTTATATGCATTAAACCTAAACAAGGTGACTGCCCGTTAAAAAAATATTTAAACGAAATGTAGATTCTCAAAATATAATACTCAAAATAAGATGCAATTGAAATCATTCATCATACCAAGAACCAGGAAAAATCACAATTTGAGTAAATGAAGATAATCAACAGACACCAACTATTGATTGGTACATTATCAACCAATCAGATAATAGTCATGATTGATATCTGATTGATACCATCATATATCATCAGAATCATCAAATACAAGATGACTCAGATGTTGGGATTCTCTGACAAATATTTTATTTTTTTCAAGATTTTATTTATTTATATATTTGAGAGAGAGAGAGAGAGCATGAGTAGGGGGAAGAGGCAGAGGAAGAGAGAGAGAAGCAGGCTCCTGGCTGGGTAGGGAGCCAGATATGGGACTCGATCCCAGGACCCTGGGATCATGACCTGAGCCCAAGGCAGATGCTTAGCCAACTGAGCCCCCCGGGTGCCCTTCTCTGACAAAGATTTTTAAAAAGCTATCACAAAAGTGTTTCAGTGAAACAGGTGGAACAGACAGAAACAAATAATAAAATGGTGAAATAATCCCTAATATATCAATAATTGATTTAAATAAAAATAGTCTAAATATGACAATTAAAAATATCTAGAGTAGTTTTTTTTTTAAAAAAGATCCAGCTATATGCTGTCTTTAAGAAACTTATTTCAAATATAAAGATATAGCATATGTAGGTTAAAAGTAAAAAATAAGGGGGCACCTAAATAAAATCTTTAAAAAAAAGGGAAAAAAAAGGAAGAGACATATCATACAAACATTAGTTTTTATATAAAAGTAGAAGTAATAATATTTTTTAAAGATTTTATCTATTTATTTGACAGAGAGAGACACAGTGAGAGAGGGAAAACAAGCCAGGGGAGTGGGAGAGGGAGAAGCAGGCTTCCCATGGAGCAGGGAGTCCAATGCAGGGCTCGATCCCAGGACCCTGGGATCATGACCTGAGCCGAAGGCAGATGCTTAAGCCACCCAGGAGCCCCCAGAAATAATAATATTAATATCAGCTAAATGTGACTTCAGTGCAAAGGAAATGATCAAGAATAAAGAAGGAAATTATATAATAATAAAATTTCTGTCCTCCAAGAACATCTAGTGATCTTCAATGTTTGTGCATCTAAAAAAAATGTGAAGTGAAAAATGGTAGAACTGCAAGAGGACATAGAGAAATCCACATTTATATTGGTGACTTCAATAACTCTATCTTCAACTGATAGAACTACTTAACAGAAAATCTGCAAGGATAAAAAGGAACTTAACAACCCATCAACCAACATGATCCAATAGACATTTAAAGATATCCCACCCAGCAGAAAGAATAATCTTCTCAAGCCCACATCAAATATTCACAAAGATAAATCAGATCCTGAGTCATAAAACACACCTTAACAAATTTTTAAAAATTGAAGTCATAGAAAATATGTTCACAAAAAGTGGAAAACATCATATTAGATTTTAAAAATAATAATAAAACAAGAGCAGCTAAATAATGTCTAAAAAGACCAAAAATCATTAGCCAGACTATTGAGAAAAAAAAGAAAACAAAAAAAATTTTCTATAAAAGGAGAAGAGGTGATGTGATCACAGATTTTGCACATACTAAGATGATAATGAAGATTATGAACAATTTTAGGAGATAATGAAATGGATACAGCCTTGAAATGGATATAGTCTTGAAGTGACCAACGTAACAGCTCTGTATCTACCAAATGAATTAAGTTTGTAGTTAAAAATATTTCCACAAAGAAAATTCCAGCCCCAAATCTTAATTATGGAATTCTACCAAACATTTCCAGAAAACTGATGAGGACATTAAACTACCCAGCTCATTATATGGTGCTAGCATGCTCTAATACCAACACCAGACGAAGACATTACAAGAAAAGGCAACTACATTATACTTCTGAATGTAGATGCAAAAATTCTTAAGAAAACTTTACCAACTCAAGGGCAACTACATAAAAAAAAAGAAAGAAAGAAAGAAAGAAAGAAAGAAAGAAAGAAAGAAAGAAAGAAAAAGAAAGAAAGCACATCATGCCTAATTAGTTTACTTCAGGATTGCAAGGTTAGTTTAGCATTTTTAAAATCAACAAATTGATTTGATTTACCATAGAAACAGACTAAAAAAAAAAACATATTGTCATCACAATATTGGGAAAAAAAGGAAAAAATTCAATATCCATTCTGTAAAAAAAGTTCTTGCGATATGAAAAAAGAAGGGCATTTCCTCCACTTGAAAAAGGACATCAGTAAAAGATTCTACAATATCATCATGTCCAATTGTGGAGGACTCAATGTTTTCCTCCTAAACGGTTAAGAATGTCCATTCTCAGCCTATCTATTCAGCATTGTACTGACCATTCTAGACCATTCAATTGGGCAAGAAATTAAAAAGGAGGAAGTAAACTCTTCTTATTTGTAGACTTCATGATCATCCATCCAACAAAATGTGCACAAAAGCCCCTAGGACTAATAATTGAATTTAATGAGGCTAAAAGACACAAGACCAATACAAATAATCAACCACTTTTTTATTATCCGGCAAGAGTTGATCAGAAGTTGAAATAAAGAAAACAATGTGATTTAAAATAGCATTTAAAATACTTGGTGATAAGGCGCCTAGGTGGCTCAGATGGTTAAGCGTCTGCCTTCGGCTCAGGTCATGATGCCGGGATCCTGGGATAGAGTCCCGCATCAGGCTCCCTGCTCAGCGGGGAGCCTGCTTCTCCCTCTGCTTCTCTCTCTCTCTCTCTCTCTGTCATGAATAAATAAATAAAATCTTTAAAAAAATTTTTTAAAAATAAAAAAATAAAAATAAAATACTTGGTGATAAATCTAACAAAATTGTGCACTTGTGTACTCTAAAAACTACAAAATATTGCTGAGAAAATTAAAAATCCTAATAGACAGATATAAGGTATCCATGGGTCAGAATAGTATTGTTAATTCTTCCCCAGATTTGTCTGTAGGTCTATGAATTCAGTACAATTCCAGTCAAATTTCACGCAAGCATTTTGGTAGTACTTTACAAGCCAACTCAACAATTCATGTAGAAATTAAAAAAAAAAATACCTAGACTAGATAAAACTGCTTAAAAAAAACACTGGAGGATATAGTCTACTTAGTATAGTATATAGTATATAGAATATACTATAAATATTCTATAGAATATATAGTATAGTATATAATATAGAATATATAGGATATATTCTACTTAGTATAAAGTCACAGTAATCAGAACATTGGATTTGGCACAAAGGTAAAGAAAGCAATGAAACAGAATAGAAAGTTCAAAAATAGACCCACACCAATTCAGACAAATGATTGACAAAAGTACAAAAACATTTCTGGGATAAAAAACAAACAAACAAACAAAAAAACACTTTTTCAACAAATGAGGCTAGAACAATTAAATATCCATATACAAAAAAAACTGTTGATATACATTTCACACCACATAAAAATATTAAATAATTGGCCTTAGAACCAAATATAAAAAGAAACATAAAACTGCAGGAAGAAAACAGATTAGAAAATCTTTTTTGACCACAAATTTCTCAGCGACAACACCAAATGCATGATCCATAAGAGAATAAATTTAAAAGCTGCACATTAACAAAATGAAGAACTTATGCTTTTTGAAAACAACTACTAAGAGAATGAAGAAAACAAGCCACAAGCTAGTGTAAGATATTTGCAAATTATAAATCTGATAAAAGTATTGTATCTTGACTATATGAAGAATTCTTAGAACTCTATAATAAGAAAATATACAACCCAAATTTAAAAATGAACAAAATATTTAAATAGATCTTTCTTTCCCACCCAAAGAGTCTCCTTCAATATTTCTTGCAGGTCTGGTTTGTGGTCATGAACTTCTTTAGTTTTTCTTTGTCTGGGAAACTCTTTTTATCTCTCCTACTATTCTGAATGACAGCCTTGCTGTATAGAGTAATCTGGTGCAGATTTTTCCCATTCAGCATAATGAATATATCATGCCACACTCTTCTGGCTTGCCAAGTTTATGTGAAAAGATTTGCTGCTAACCTTATTTGTCTTCCTTTGTAAATTAGGGACTTCATCTGTCTTGCTGCTTTTAGGATTTTTTTCTTTATCTCTATATTTTGCAAATTAAACTACAATATGTCTTTGTGTTGGCCTGCTTTGTTGACTTTTGTGGGAGTTCTCTGTGCCTCCTGGATTTGGATGCCTATTTCCTTCCCCAGATTAGAGAAGTTTTCAGCTATAATTTCCTCAAATAAATCTTCTGCCCCTTTTCCCTCTTTTCTTCTGGGACTTCCGTAACACGAATGTTATAAACACTTTATGGAGTCACTCAGTTCCCTAAGGTAACATTTACAATCTAATATTTTTCTTTCCCTCTTCTTTTCAGCTTCATTATTTTCCATAATTTCATCTTCTTTTTTTTCATAATTATATCTTCTATATAACTTATTCATTCCCTGCTTCTTCCATCCTTGTGGTCAATACATACAGTCACTTTTGAATCCCAGTTATTACATTTTTCATTTCGGCCTGACTAGTTTCTAGGTCTTTCATCTCTGCAGTAACGGTGTCTTCTATGCTTTTCTCAAGCCCAGCTAGTATCCTTATGATTGTTGCTTTAAATTCTAGATCAGTTATATTATTTATATCTGTTTCAGTTAGATATTGGCCATATAAAAGGCATCCAAATCAGCAAGGAAGTGAAAATTTTATGGTTTGCAGTCAACATGATACTCTATGAAGAAAACCTGGAAAACTCCACAAAGAATTGATACATGGATTCAGCAAAGTCACAGGTACAAAATCAATGTATAGAAATCTATTGAATTTCTATACACCAATAATGAAGCAGCAGAAAGAGAAATCAAGGAATCAAACCCATTTATAATTGCACCAAAAATAATAAGATACCTAGGTAAAAGATGTGTACTCTGAAAACTATAAAACATTTATGAAAGAAATTGAAGATGACACAAAGACATAGAAAAACATTCCATGCTCATGGATTGGAAGAACAAATATTGTTAAAATGCCTATACTACCCAAAGCAATCTACATATTTAATGCAATCCATATCAATACCATTTTTCACAGAGCTAGAACAAACAATCTTAAAATTTGTATGGAACCACAGAAGACCCTGAATAGCCAAAGTAATCTTGAAAAAGGCAAACAAAGCCAGAGGCATCACAATTCTGGACTTCAAGTTATATTACAAAGCTATAGTCCTCCAAACAGTATGTTATTGGCACAAAAACGAGATCAATGGAACAGAATAGAAAACCCAGAAATGGACCCATAACAACACAGTCAACTAATCTTTGACAAAACAGGAAAGAATATCCAATGGAAAAAAGAGTCTCTCGAACAAATGGTGTTGGGGAAACTGGACAGCAACATGCAAATGAATGAAACTGTACCACTTTCCTATACCATATACAAAAATAAATTCAAAATGGATGAAAGACCTAAATGTAAAACAGGGAACCACCAAAATCCTAGAGAAGAACACAGGCTGCAACCTCTTTGACCTCAGCTGGAGCAACGTCTTACTAGACATGTCTCCTGAGGCAAGGAAAACAACACAAAAATAAAGTTTGGGACTACATCAAGATAAAAAATCTTCTGCACAGCAAAGGAAATAATCAACAAAACTAAAAGACAACCTAGAGAATGAGGGAAGATATTTGCAAATGACATATCTAATGAAGGGTCAGTATACAAAATCCATAAAGAACTTAACAAACTCAACACCCAAAAAAAGGGGGAAAGACATGAATAGATATTTCTCAAAAAAGACATCCAGATGGCTAACAGACGTGAAAAGATGCTCAACATCACTCATCATCAGGGAAATACAAATCAAAACTACAGTAAAATACCACCTCACACCTGTCATAGTAACTAAAATGAACAACACAAGAAACAAGATGTTGGTGAGCATTCAGAGAAAGGGGAACCCTCTTGCACTGTTGGTGGGAATGCAAACTGGTGCAGCCACTCTGGAAAACAGTATGGAGGTTCCTCAAAAAGTTAAAAATAGAACTACCCTATGACCCAGCAATTGCATTACAAGTTATTTATCCAAAGGCTACAAAAATACTGATTTGAAGTGTCATACGTACCCTGATGTTTATAGCAGCATTATCAACAACAGCCAAAGATGGAAAGAGCCCAAATATCCACTGACTGAAGAATGGTTAAAGAGGTGGTATATATACACAATGGAATATTACTCAGCCATCAAAAAGAATGAAATCTTGCCATTTGCAATGACATGGATGGAGCTAGAGTGTATTATGCTAAGTGAAATAAGTCAGTCAGAGAAAGACAAATACCATATGATTTCACTCATATGTGGAATTTAGAAACAAAACAGATGAACATAAATAAGAGGGGAAAAAAGAGAGGCAAACCATAAAATAGACTCTTATCTATAGCAAGCAAACTGAGGGTTGCTGGATGGGAGGTGGGCAGGGGATGGGCTAAATGGGTATTAAGGAGGACATTTGTTATGATGACCACTGGGTGTTGTATGTAAGTGATGAATCACTAAATTCTGAAACTAATATTACCCTATATGTTAACTAACTGGAATTTAAATGAAATCTTCAAACAAATAAACAAAAAATTAAAAATAATAATTAAATGTATATTCTTTTTTTTTAAGAAGCCTTGTTTTTGTTAGGTTTGTTGAACCACAGATACAGGCAAATTAATATTTAAGTATGAATAGACTTCTTTCATGATTTATCAACATTTTGGTTAATTTCAAGTGGGACTTAACTTTTTTTTTTAAGTCATGTTTGAGCGGACTGGTTTTATACTGAAATGGTTCATGTAATAGTAATTGATTTCAATATATATGGCATATGATGCAAGAATAAATAGTGGCTCTTTGTTTCCTCTTATATATGATAGTACTTATGTCATAATTGTATGAGGAAGCTCTAGGAAGATAGAGACCACATACTCATCCAATTTTCTATCCCAAAGAAGTATACTTCTGAAGATGGATAAGTGGCCCATTGGCAAAAGAACATGGCGTGCATGGAATACCCTTACAGGATCTCAGGCTGAAGCAAAAAATAATTAGGTATCAGAGTGGAAATCTATTATTTCAAAGGTTCTTTGAATTGGGCTTCCTGGATACATGGTACCATTCTAATGGGGGTCCCAGGGAGCATATATCTGACCCCTATATCACTGACCCATCTGGAAGCAGTAAAATGTGGTCCCCTTATTTCTTAATAACGTTATATAAAAAATGAGTGCCACAATTAACTCATGTTCTAAGTAGGTGCTTTCTACACTTGGGAGGCTCAGCCATCCCAGCAGGTATCAGAGCCCTTTTCATCCTTATTTTGTCCTCAGGCCAAAACCTACAGTAACTTTGAAAACAGTAGCTTAGCTTGAGAGGCGCCTAAAGGGAAAGTATTTAACAAGATTAAGACACTTGAAATTAGAATTCCAAAGAACATCATTGTTCCTCAGCAATTTATTACATTTCCTAAATTTCACAAAGAATCTTTTTTCTTCAAACGTTGCTATTGTTGCTTTTTTTTTCTTACATAGAAAATATCAGAGAATTTTTTTTAAACTACTCTGCCTTTTTCTCTTTTCTCTTTTACCTCAGAGGAAGAATTATCCTATCTCCTTCCCAGTACTCACCTCTCCCATCTATCTTTCTTATGATGGGAACTCATCCCGACAATTTTCCTCTTTCTCCTGCATTCTCAATTTCTCCTCCTCCAGGTATTTTCCCATTGTTTATCAAGAGAGGAGTAAGTGTTCAGCCATTAAAAACAAAAAAAAAATACAATCTTCCCTTGACTCCATTAAGCTGCTTTTTGAAACTTTCTCCTTCTCATTTTCAAGAGCGTCTTCAATATGCACTGCCTTTGTTTCTTCTTTCTTGTTCCCTCCTCTGGTCATTGCAGTTTGGTTTGTGCCCTCGTTTCTTATGTATTCCCTCAAAAGGCATGAAAATTCACTTTATTTTCAAAGCAGACTATCTTTTCATCCTTTCCTGAGTCAATCTTTCCAGAGGCTTGCTAAGGCGAAGTGAGGTTCATGGATGGACCAACAGCGTAAGTATCATACAGGAGCTGAAGAGTCTAACGGCCATCTCAGACCTTTCTTATTATTCTTCCTTATCTAATTGCATCTACTTCACTTCTCCAAGTCTGAAGTTTGTCCCAGAAGGCTTGTTGGTCCCTGAGAAGAGTGTAGGGAGGGTTTAGCTTTATCATCCAATGATGCACAAATGTTTTCCTCCGTTTGTTTCTCTGAAAGGCCGGGGGTATTCACGCCTGATTCTGCTTTCTGTGCTTCAGCCATTAAAGAAACTGGAAATTCAGGGGAAAGCGGAGTTTGTCTTTCATAGGTTTGTTGATCATCCAAACACAGAGGAAGTTTAATAACCTGAAAGTAGAGATTGCACAGCCAGTGGTCCAAGTCCAAGCAAATCAAATCTTCCATTTTCCTGAAGTTGTCAAGTGTCCGGTCATAATGTCCTTGGAGAAGGGGACACTTGAATTTTCCCTCCACTACATCAAAGTTGTTATCACACAAAGGGAAGGCTGCCCAGCCCACAACCCAGTCAAAACAAGGATATTTCCCATGAAGGAGACAGAGTTCAAACAAGAAAGCCATGCCAGGTTTCACATCTTTCTTAGGAGGGAGTACCTTTGTTGCAATTTCAGCTTCAAACATCTGGGTAAGTCCTAATCTTTAAAACCTCAGTTTTTCTTATAGTTCTGGAGGCTGGAAGTCCAAGGTCAAGGTGTTGGCTGGGCTAGTTTCTTCTGAGGCTTCTCTCCTTGGCTTGTCTCCCTCACATTGGTCTTTCATTGGTGTGTCTAAATGTATATTCTATAAATAAATAAATAAGACAAGGGTAAAATGTTTAAATAGATATTTCATTGATAATGATACATGGATGGCATAAGAAAAGATGTTCAGTATCACTAGTCATTAGGGAAATGCAAATTAAAACCATGATGAGCTATTACAACACACCTATTGGAATGTCTATCATTAAAAAGACTGAATATATCAACTCTTGGCAAAAATATAGAGCAAATGAAACTCTCATACACTACCGTTGGGAATGTAAAATGGTGCAATAACTTTGGAAAATGGTCTGACTCTGGCAATTTCTTAAAATGATAACATCTGGTTGTTACAGTCAGCTAAGTGTCCAACTCTTGGTTTTGGCTCAGATTGTGATCTCAGGGTCATGAGATCAAGCCTTGTATCAGGCTCTGTGCTTGGTGCAGAGTCTGCTTGAGACTCTCTCCCTCTCCCTCTCCCTCTGTCCCTACCCCCTGCTCCTGCACTCTCTCTCTCTCTCTAAAATAAGTAATTTTTTAAAAATGATAAACATAAACTACAATATAATCCAGATATTCTGCTCCTAGATATTCATCCAAGAAAGTGGAAGCATGTGTCCTTACAAAGACTGGAATGTGAATTTTCATAGCAGCTTTATATGTAACAACAACAACAACAAAAACCAGAGAAAGTTCAAATGTCAATCAACAGGTTAATGGATTAAAAAATGTGATAAATTCATACTCAGAAATATAAAAGAATGTATTGTTGATATACTTAAAACACAAAATTGAAAATAATTCTGAGTGAAATAATCTAGACTAGAAAGAGTAAATATCTTATGCTTATGATTATGTAAAGATCTAAACCATGCAAACAAACATCTCATGACAGAAAGCATATTAGTGATTGCTAAGGGACAGGTATTGTTCACAGAAGCAGGGAGGGATTTTAAAAGGGAATAGTAATCTTTTGGAGGTGATAGACCTATCTTATCTTGATTATGATGTGATTTTATAGGTGGACATATGTGAACACTTATCAAATATTGCACTTTAAATATACGTAGTTAATTATATGTCAATACACACCAATAAAATGCTAGAAAAAAATAAATTGTAAGGTATAGCATGTATAAATCAAATTAAGGCAAGTCAATTTGTTATGTAATAGGGGGTGCAAGTCTTTCAACACAGAGCAAAAAATTACTGTCAATGGATCAACATTTCTACATTAAAATAGAAGTGTCGTGGAGTGCCAGGGAGATTCAGGTATGGCAGATAACTCTAGTAAGTCTCAGCAGGAACAGCTGAGGCCCTGAGGCTATTAATGCTAGGGTGTCAAGCTCTGGTGAAAAGCTTGAGTTAGTTTTACATCAGCATTGTCATTATCCAGCTTGAAAGAACCCATACTCAATTCCCACCAACCCACTTTTCACTCCTATCCAATTATTAAGTCTCTTACAGAAAGGATTTAGTTTTATTACTCCTGAATGTAAAGATTTTTGTTTTTTTTTAAACTTCTGCTCTTAAATTAACTTGCTTACTATTTTTGAAAACCAGTATTTTATTTTAATTGATAACTATTAATTCCAACTTTAACATATTTGAAATTTCATATTACAGATTTCTTTTAAAAAATAAATTTTCTTTCTTTCTTTTTTCATTTTTATAGATGTTACTCTAGGCACTTGCTCTGAGAAAGAACTTCACAAATGAGAAATGACAAAACAGTGTTTGGAAAAGTTATAGAACAGCCAAAGACTTTTAAAATAAGGCCTTAACCCCATTAAAAATGGGCTCATTTAAAGACAGCTGCTTTGAGAATATATAAGCACCTCTGGATGATAGAACTGCTGTCTTAATCACTTCCCTTCCATCTGTGTGTAATAGAGATGTATTGATTGGTCTTTCCCATCCATATTTTTGATGACCTCTTTGCAACCAACAGGATGGCACAATGTCACTTTCAACACTATTCATACCAACTTCGTTAAATCAGCTCGCAAAATGGGCATGGCTCCTGGGAGAGAGGGTAACTTCATTGGAAAAGACAAGGGCAACTCGGAGACATGACTTCAATATTCTGAAATGTCTGTTGCAAAGATAGAGCAACAAATATCCTAAAGAAATACACTCTTTTATATCCTATATGAGATCACCAATATGCTTGGAAACTGTAATTATTTATTTTGATTTCTCTTTATCTTCTTGGATTCTGAGAAGTTTTTCTTAGAATTGAAATATAAACTAGGTCATAGATATGCGAGAAGGAAAAAAATAAAAATAAAAACAAAAAATGAAGATTAAGAGACAACCTAAGTGGAAGAAATTGGGATGGTCAAATCAGAGAAGAGAACTGACTCAAATGAGCTCCGTGTGGTGATGGCACCTTGCACCTGCCGTTCTAAGATTCCAAATTTGACCATTGTCAGCTGTGTTCCTTAACCATTCTGACCTTTAAAACTTCTCATCTATGCAATGGGGAATGTGTGCATATAATGCATTATGCTCTTATGTAGATCAAAATAGGACTAAATAACATAATAAAATTAAATTAAATTAAAAAATAAGATAAATGTAAAATATGTAAGTATTATTGAGTTTTATAAGCATGAAGTATTGTGTGACAAACATGGAGAATTTGTAATCTTGTAAAACAGCAATCTTGATATAGAACAATACAACCGTCTCTATAAATTTCTAATAATTAGTAATGAGAAGTTCAATTATTACCTTTCTACTCAAAGAATATAATATGACCAACTCCTCTTTTTCTGGAAATAAGTGAAAAGCAGTAGTAGCATCAGAATTTCTATACACTAGACACTTAGTGGAAGGAAACGTGGGAATATAGTTGGAAGGTAAGGGCTAGATGATTTGTCTTGATCCCAAATCTGCATAGCAAGTACATGAAACTTAATTAAGTCTTGTGTTTATTTTGAGAAGATATGGCACTGGAAAGGCAGCTTTAGATGGTTGGGGAAGCAGATACTGATGAAGACTGTGATAAGGTGCCAGTTGAACTTTCTGTTTCCTCATACCCCCGCTCCAACATACACACACCCAAATACTCTTTGGTAAGACCACTGATCAAAGAGCCAGTCACCACATGAAACATAGATACTAAGACCGCAATGTCTAAGACTTCAGGATATTTTTTGTTCTTTAAAGACAGTATACCTTTCAAAGATCTAAGCTTTTATTTCTTTATTCTCCATTCTTCCAACAATATAGTTTTATTTTGACTTTGGAAAAAATCAGATTAATGGTAAGTATTGCTTTAGATCCTGCACCAATTCATCATGAGGCGTTCCTTCCGTCAGTCAAATACAATTAGAATTATTACTCACAGTCAGTTTTTCTAAAGACTTCAATTACTCCATAGATTATCCCCTAAAAAAATGCTCATCATTTTACTGGCAGAGTTCCTTAAGTGATTCAATCAATGCAACAAATCATTAGTAGTGATTATGATAACCCACAATTTAGAACACGAAGTTGAGGAACAACTTTCTAAAAGTTCTCAGAAAATAGAATGTGATACAATACAACTATAAGACATTTAGATATGTCATTTTACTTGTCAGCTAACTATACAAAGTGTGTGTTTGTTGAGTGAGAACATGGCGCACACCATTCAGAATAAGTTTAGTTAGCCTGGCTTCAATGTGAAGTAAATTATATCTGCTTTTGATGGCAGCAAGTATCTCTTTATTTTTAGTTTTTGGTATGATAGTGATAAATAGGTTTTTATACCATGAGTCTATGCTAGTCAATGCTTGGAAACAATCACGTAAATTATATTTCTATTGGGATCAGAATAGACTCTTTAAGTTTCTAAACCTAGAAAAAGGATTAGAATAGTTTTCTAAAAAGCATCTAGTATGGGGTGCCTGGGTGGCTTAGTCAGCTAAGTGTCCATATTGATTTTTGGCTCAGGTCATGATCTCAGTGTTGTCGGATCAAGTTCAGAGTTGGGCTCCTCCCTGGTGTGGAGTTTCTCTTTTCCTCTCTCTCTGCCCCTCCCTTGCTCATATGCACTCTCCCTCTCTCTCATTTTCTCTCTAAAAAATAAAAATAAATAAATAAATGAAAGGCACCTGGTATGGCAAAATAACCCAATCATTGATATCCCTTCCCTATCTGAGCACAAGTCCAGACAATAGGTGGCCTCTGGGGACTGTTGAGATTTGAGAACTTGTGATACACTGATTACTCCCACAAGGATTCCAACCAGTACTTAAAACCAATATTTTCTTTAGAAAATACCAAACTTCAACTTTGGAAAATCTAGACTCAATTTACTGAATGGCTGACTAGATATAAGTATAAGCAGACAGGCAGTAACCCAGTCAACTTTGACCTCCATTCTTTTCTTATCTGGAGTTTAAGTCAGAGGCAAGATTCCTGTGAAGGCAATGAAGCCTAAGTTTCTGGAAACTTCACTTGTACGAGCTTCTTCTTCCCAGAATGGGGACTTGCCCTCCAAGAAATTGGGGAGGACAGAGTTGCTGTCCCAGCTGGGGGCCTACTCAGCCTACAGAGGTTTCCAGGTTGGAGGCCAGCATTCACTCCCTGCCAGCAACAACCAGCCCCTTACAGACCCCATGGAGCATCAAGATGCTTGAATCGCAGCAGATGCTGGCCAAAGACCTCACTCCGCTCCCTGCTTTTGGTAGCGAAAAGGCTGTGGTCCTGGTTTCATAACCCTCTCACTATGCATGGATTCTCTCTCCAAAGCCTCAACACTGAAAAGCACAGTAAATAAGGCAGAAATGTTGCTGCTGAAGCACCAAGTGTAAGGACCCAAGACAGGTTAAAGGCCTGGTATTCTCTGGAACTTTCCTCTGGCTAAAGACTCACCTTCTCCTAGCAAAGAATATTAAGGAAGGTACAGATGTAATATCACTGATAAAGCATTGTGAAGCTGAAAGAATTTTCTTGAAATTTTCAATAGTAATAATAATAATTCAATAAAAAATGATGGAGGAAAGAACATATTATCTTTCTGTTCTTTGAATAAACAACATTAAGCAACTGTCATTCGACAGGGTAACTACATATAGAAGTAAAACAAATTAGTAGGAGTATCATAGATATATGCCAGACAATTGCTATGGTTATTATTATATTGTTACTGTTCTAAATGACGTGCTTCTTAACTTTTACAGTTTTTAAATTGTTGTCATATTTTCCTCATTCTAAGTAAATATACATTTGCATACCTAATTTTGTATTCATATTTTGCATATATTTGTTTGTTACTGAATGCATTCCAGGCCCACTAACCCTGGGTCAGTCTCAGCACTAGTATATTCTCTAGGC
The DNA here is from genome assembly GCF_003265705.2 of Callorhinus ursinus. Taxonomy (NCBI): domain Eukaryota; kingdom Metazoa; phylum Chordata; class Mammalia; order Carnivora; family Otariidae; genus Callorhinus; species Callorhinus ursinus. The sequence continues at coordinate 32,670,706 of NW_027397067.1, forward strand.
ATGAATGCCAATGCAGTGCCTTTGGATTGCATCTTATTCTTCTATCATTTTCTGGTGTGTAAATCACAAGATTTATATATTTCTTTTACAGTTCTCAAGTGCCATTTGCTACAGTACTAGAGTTCTGCCCTCATAGTCTCCTGAATGCTGCCTTTCCTACACTCCTTTGATTCGATTCTTCTGAAACATCTCTTCCCTATACACTTTCTCTCTCTTGTGTGATTTTCAGGTTTTGCTGCCCTTCTCGGGTTCCATACCTTTCCTTGCATGCTCTTTCTTGTTTCACTTCAACATCCATTCTCTTAACCATCCCCTCCCTTCCCAAGTTCTACCAGGCTTTAGTTTTTGTCTACCCACCTACCCAATTTTTAGCCCAAGTTGCAATTTTTCAGTTCTTTGTCCCCTAAAGTAAGAATTAAGATCTGGAGTTCCTGGAATACCTTTATCAAAAAAAAAATAATAATAATCACTTAGTTTCCTTTAGAGTCACAATGATGGAGAGTCTCTGAAGGATATGGGGCCCAGAACTTGCCTTTTAAGAAACCACCAAAGTGATTCCTATGCACACTTCATGTCTAGACCCATGGTCCGTCCTATGGAATTAAATCTACCTCCTGATCAACAAGTTACATGGATTTCAGTGGCCACAGAAGAACTGATAGAATGAGCTTTCCTTCTTTCTTTTTTCTCTCATTCTAGCCTCTTCAAAGAGAACAAAGCAGTTCAGAGGTCTCTCTTTTCACTAATATAAATTATACTATCCTTTACATTCTAAATTCCAGAGGCTGAAGAAAGTTAAAATTAGTCTTGGTTTCAAATTCCCAAAAATGTTCACCATACCTAAATTTCCAAAAAGTGGTCTTAATCACTGGCCCCCCAAAAAAACAAATAACAGTAACTTTATATTATACATTCCTGTTTTTTATTCAAGCAATGTTGCATATAGAAAAGAGATTGACTCCATATGTTTCCAAACTACATTTTAATCTACTTGCTCATAATTAATCCCTCTACCACTTAATCCACATCTATGACAACAGCCTCATCATATAGTTCTTGACATTTCCTGCACACACTCTACTCGCCAGCTTTGCCCAGTGCTATTTCTCATGTTTTCTTCTTTGTATTACCACTGCTGCTGTTCTTGTATTCCATTTATAAAGCACTTTATTGTTTCCTAAGTTCTTCCACAAGTTATTTAACCCTTAGAACAATAGAACTAGAGGGTATTATGCTGAGCAAAATAAGTCAATCAGAGAAAGACATGTATCATATGATCTCACTGATATGAGGAATTCTTAATCTCAGGAAACAAACTGAGGGGTGCTGGAGTGGTGGGGGGTGGGAGGGATGGGGCAGCTGGGTGATAGACATTGGGGAGGGTATGTGCTATGGTGAGTGCCGTGAATTGTGTAAGACTGTTGAATCACAGACCTGTACCTCTGAAACAAATAATACATTATATGTTAAAAAAAATATAGTAGGAAGGGAAAAATGAAGGGGGGAAAATAAGAGGGGGAGACGAATCATGAGAGACTATGGACTCTGAGAAACAAACTGAGGGTTTTAGAGGCGAGGGTGTTGGGGGCTGGGTTAGCCTGGTGATGGGTGTTAAAGAGGGCACATATTGCATGGAGCACTGGGTGTTATATGCAAACAATGAATCATGGAACACTCCATTAAAACCTAATGATGTAATGTATGGTGATTAACATAACATAATAAAATAAAATTTGAAAAGAAAAAGAAAGGAAAAAAATTGGGGACAAAAATTTCTCAGAATTCCAGTGTTGGCAAGAAAGCCACATTCAAACACAAGTTCACTGTTTTGTTTTTTAATTTCAATCCAACAGTCCTGTCAGTGAATCAGTTTTCCAGGAAACATTCCCACAGCCATCCATGGAAATGCATCTCCTTTGACTTTATCAATGCTTAAGGGTATGTGAAAGGAATTAACTATGTTTACATTTCAGGGCTATTGATACAACTTAAATGTATACTGCAAAAACAGATAAAACTAACTTATGGTGTTGGAAATTAAGATAATGGGTACCCTTGTGGGGAACAGAGTTAGTGATAAGATGACTGGCAAGTGTCACATAAGAACTCCTGAATCAGTTTCTTGATCTGGGTTCATATTACACAGATGTTTTCAAACTGTACATTTTCATGGAGTTGAACAATTAGAATTTCAATTTTCTATATGTATGCTATATGTCATTTGTAAAAAGTACATAAAAAGCTCTCAACAGAGCTTGGCAATAAAAAAAAAGTTCTCTTCAGGGGCGCCTGGGTGGCTCAGTCGGTTAAGCGTCTGCCTTCCGCTCAGGTCATGATCCCAGCATACTGGGATCGAGCCCCACATCGGGCTTCCTGCTCAGCTCAGAACCTGCTTCTTCCTCTCCCTTTGCTACTCCCCTTGCTTGTGCACTCTCTCTCTCTCAAATAAATAAATAAAATCTTTAAAAATACTCTCTTCAGGTAAATTAATAACAAAATTATGATTTCCATTTTCACTGTTAAAGTCCTTGTTGTACAGGGATGAATATTTTATTTCACAGACAAGGAAACGAATACTTTGAGATGTTAAGCCAATTTCATCCAGCAATTTCAGATTAAATTTTGAAAATAAGCTCCTCAGCAGCCGATTGAAAATCACTGCAAAGTTTATAACTGAATCATCCATTTTCCTGATTCAAAATCTGTCTATGTGATATTTTAGTATAATGCCCTTTTCAATATGCAGTTGGAAAGAAGTACAACAGTATTCCCTGAACTTCCAGCTTTTGAAAGAAGGTGAGGCAAAAAACATGGATAAATAATTCTCTTATGTATTGGATTTCTTTAAGAAGCAGAGAAATTTACAAGAGCTTGGAAATCTTCACCAAAAAGCTGTGCTTTTTTATTTAATAAAGATAAATAGGTTTAAAAATATTTCATTGTTCTTGCTTAGAAAAATAAAAGATTCACATTGGTTCCTTTCTGTTCCCCCCTGCCCTATGTAGTGATTTAACTGAGGTTATTTGTTGAGAAACATTCTTCTTTTAAATTTGAAATACATTATTCTGGAGTTCTCAAAGAACCTTACTTTCCTTAAGGTTTCCCCTTCTCATTTATTATTGCAAACACAATAAAACCATATCCTTAGTCTAACTACATACAGTAAGCTGATTTATAAAGAATTCATTGGTAAGTACTGTGAAGTCTAAATATTATTGTCATTATATCCAGAATGCTTAATACCTTCAGGGAAGCATAGGTGTTTCTATGTAGCAAACCAGAAAATTGCATAGCTGTTACAAGAATTAAGCTACCCTTTCTCCAAAACTTTATCTTTGCCAGCTATAAGAAAAAGGATTTAAGATGATTAACCACACACACGTGCACACACACACACACACACACACACACACACACACACTAATCCAATGTGCTCTTAGATTATATTTCTGACTTCATATAAAATATCTAAAAGAAAAAAAATGTATCATTGGTTTCTTAAGAATGTTTTCATATGACTACCAGGAAATGTATAATATAGCATGTCACAGAAAAGATATGAAAGATGGAAAATAGGTCTCAGGGGGAGGAGATAATTTTTTTTAAATGACAATTCCTGTAACATTGGTTCATAAAAAATGTCCTAAAAACCTAAAAGATAATTATGTCTAATATTTATTTTCAAGTCATTTCCTATTATTTTCCTGGGTGAGTGCATACCATGTCTCAAGACCAATCTTTATTTTTATTTATTTAATTTATTTATTTGAGAGAGAGAGAGAGTGAGAGAGAGCATGAGCTGGGGGAGAAGAAAATGGAGAGCTAGAGGCAGACTCCCTGCTGAGCAGGGAGCCCAATGCAGGGCTGGATCGCAGGACCCTGGGATCATGACCTGAGCTGATGGCAGATGCTTAACCGACTGAGCCACCCAGGCGTTCTTTCTTCCCAAGAACCTTAGAAAATTTTGCTTCAAAAGGAATAAAAAGTGTCAAAAGAAATAAAAAGTGTGGGGGTTCCTAGGTGGCTCAATTGGTTAAGCGTATGCCTTTTGCTCAGGTCATGATCCCAGGGTCCCGGGGTCAAGCCCCACATTGAGCTCCCAGGAACCTATTTCTCTTCTTCCTCTGCCCTCTCTGTCCCCCTTGTGCCCACTCTCTCTCTCTCTCAAACACACACACACTCTCTCTCTCAAATAAATTCCTTAAAAAAAAAGGAATAAAAAGTGTGAATAACAAAAAAGTGAGAGAGTACCCAATTGATTGTGTAATGAGTGGGAAACGAAATTAAAAAGTAAATAGATCATTTAATTTGCAGTAGAATTTAGAGTGGCCAAAGGAACATAAGACTCCCCAACTCCTTCCTTCGTATTCTCTTTCACATGTTAGAAGCTCTTCAGAATTTCCCAAAGACCTGGAAAGGAGTTTGAGTATTTTCATTTAAACAGAAAAAAATAAAAAGCCCTAGTAGGTAAACATCTTAGGAACACTTGATATTAGAGGAACAGAGTTTGAGATCTGGAAGCTGACAGAACAGCATTTAATTCCTAGCTCTGATACTTACTGGCTGTGAGATTTGTGACAAGTCACTTGAAACTCTAATTTAAAGTGATCTCATGGAATCAGGAATAGCAATAATTATTCCCAGTATTTAGGATTCAGGATTAATTATTCCTATCATTCAGGAAGAATAATAATTTGTAGAATACAAGGAAAATTAAAGTGTCCCAGATACTTTTAAAAATATTTTACATACACGACTTCATTTAATCTTGACAACAATCTGAGGACATAGGTGGCATTTTTTCTCCATTGTATAGATGAGAAAAGTAAGTCACAGAGATACCAGAAACAAGATTTCATCTCTAGCAAGGGGAAAACCCGCATTAAAATTCATTAGTCTGGTTTAAGAACTCATATGCTTCAGTACTTTGCTCGACTGCCACTAATAATTAACAATGCCACTGTAGTAACAATGGATGAATAATTTTAAAATACTAGATGCCAAATAAATGATGGCTAGTTTTTTTTAATATGCCAGATACTATCTTAATTTTTTTCACTTAAAAAAGTCACTGGAACATAATAGCCCCTCCTCCCACCATATTTAATGTACAGATAAGTGAGTTATGAATTAATGTATTTCAACTAACTGTGGAACCTTCTAATGTCTTGAATTTAATAAAGTATTGCAGAAGAATTTTTAGTAAAATATATTACTGGCTTATAATTAAAATATGAATTCTATTAACAAATTAAGCATTTACAATATGTAGGGCTTTGAAATATTTTATACTTTAAATTTGAACATTTTTGTTGCAATATTGTTCTAAACAATGAATTTGGACAATACCTATCTTCATACATTGTGCAAAAGTCAGTATCAGCTAACTTCCATGCAAATAATAATACATTAGGTAGGCCTTGGTGGCTCAAAATGAAAGAATTCTATTTATATGTACAAGCTGTTCTATTACGGTATATTTGCCCAAAGTGTATGCATATATATGTATATCTTCAATAGCAAAACATTAGCTGTTCTTGTAAATTTTACTTCTCTCACTAGTACCCTGAAGGATTGCTTGGTTGAAAGTGCAATTAGTCTGAAGAAAACATTTAGGTTTTTAAGTTTCCTTTTGCTATTGGAGCTAGCAGTGTGACTCTGGAATTAGAGATAAACACTAGCTTTATCATACACAAACCATAACAAGAAAAGAGAAGGAATGCTGTTTCTGTGTCTTCCATTATCTGAGCTACTACTTGCTTGTTACGCTATTTTAGTTAACTAAAAACTAATGGTCTTTTAAGTAACTAAAGTTGAATACTTTATGATTTCTTTTTTAAAAGAAATCTTGTTTTTAAAGTATTTGTATGTGCCCAATGTTAATAAATTGGAATAAACGTTTATATATTCACATATGTTTACTTTAAAAATCTCTCTTAGGGGCGCCTGGGTGGCTCAGTCGTTAAGCATCTGCCTTCGGCTCAGGTCATGATCCCAGGGTCCTGGGATGGAGCCCCGCATCGGGCTCCCTGCTCAGTGGGGAGTCTGCTTCTCCCTCTCCCACTCCCCCTGCTTGTGTTCCCTCTCTCACTGTGTCTCTCTCTGTCAAATACATAAATAAAATCTTAGAAAATAAAAATAAAAAAATAAAGATCTCTCTTATTTTCATTTTGATTGTATGTTTTATTATAAAGTAGCTGCACCAGTAAAAGCTAACTGCACAAACCCATCAATTATCAAATTTTTAGTAAAAATATAGAAAAGATTCATTTTATTACTCTTCCTCCCAATTTTAAAGAAATTCCATAGTGACAGTAAACAAATACATATCCCTTTATGCTTAGTAATACTAGACAGATATGTTTTGTCATGAGTGAAGATACAGATTTCCAACACATGCTGGTCTGAACCACTCCAGTGGGCTTCATTATTCTCTAAGGGAGGTCCCCATAGCTTCCCTTGAAAACTATTAGCCTTTGCTGACTGATGTAGCCTAATCAACTGCCCATCTGTAAGAACCATCCAAAAAAAGCAGAAGCCCAGGTCCATAGATTTATTTTTATCTCATGAAAATCACTGGGAGTGTTTGTGAACAACCATTTATTACCTTCCTTGGGGCCCATCTAATTAAAATTGTCTGTCTCACTGATTTGCTATTGAGTGAGATTTAGAAGAAGAGTGATATTGCTATAAAATGACACAGTCATAGATTTCATTACCATCCTCACAGGGAACCATTTGTCTTTCTACAGTATCCTCTTATGGTCTCTCATCTGTAACTGATCTGATGTTGAGTTCCAGAAAGTAGGCCTAATCCCTATAGATCCTAATCACACTAAACATAATTATCGCCACTTGTGTCTCTTTTGTGTGTCAGCCAGTGTTATAAAGGAATTACAGTGATTGTTTTTATAGTGCTCTCTACAAATCTACCTGTAGATATGTGGATTTTACCATGGATGGAGCTGATTTTAAAGACAGTAAATGAACTGCTCAGGGTCAATAGATTGTGACTCTGAAGGGATTTAAAGTCAGTACTATCCATAGAACCACAGGCTGTAAGTTTTTCTTCTACTCACTGTGCCAGGTCTAAGGGTATGAGATCTTCCTGGAGAGAATTAAGTAGATTGCTACCCTTTCCAAATTCCAAAGTTAACAATATGCTCTAACTAGATGAGACGGTCACTTAATAAAATATTTCAGAAATAACGGCTGAGACAATAATACTGAATGATCATATATGTATAACTTGTGACAAGTAAAGGATCAACAATAGATCAAAGATGAGTTTAATCTCTGTATAGCTGACAGGAAACATTCATTCTCAGAAACATAACCAGTGTTAGATTATGTAATTAATGACTGCACAGATAAGGATCAAGAACACATGCATCACCTTCTTTTGGCCATCAGTTACAAATACACACACACCAAGAAATACAGTACATGACATCATCCTTGGATCAAAGGCTAAGAACACATTTTGCATAATATTGTGAATATGCCTGCAATAACTATTTAGATAGATCCCCTAAAATGATGGATGTATTAGAGATAGCTACATAATGGAATATTCTACAATCATTTTAGATATATTTTTTAAAGTCTTAATGATTTGAAAAAATCTTCATATAAATCTATACTGAAAACTTCAAGATATAAAACTAAATATACGTTTACATCTATATAAAATATGCATCTGTATACTCACATGTACATTTACTAAAAAAATGCCCAAAGGAAACAGAAAAATACAATGACTATGATAGGTTTGAAGAATTACAAAAACTATTTTTCTTTTTGTATTATTCTCTATTTTTTGTTTTACACATCAACTATTATAAAATTCACTGTATAAAAATGTAATAACATAATATTTCCAAAATCTTAAAATGGCATAGATTTATCTAAGACTAAGTTTGTTCTACATCTATAATCCTTTTCCTCAAATCATGAGAGCTTAATAACTTCATATTTATTTTACATTTTCTTGTCATGAGTATTTCAAAGCAGATATAACTTGCTTTTCCCTTCTGCTTTATAAACATGGCAATGGTTTGCCTAAGTAGTATTGTGATTTATTTTATCTTGTTTGTGGTTAGAATTTCCACAATGATAAGGAATTAAATGAACAGCTTGCCCCAAGGCAAAATGCTTTGTTTAAATGAAAAAAAAATTTAACCATTAGTAGATAGTGAAACCTGAGTCAAATTTTAGCTTAATCAAAAGTCAAGATAAAATAAGACAAAATAAAAAATAAATTCTAGAAATTGCATCTCCAAAATCAACCTGATTTTTAGTCATTTTTAAAATCTCAAACAATATATATTCTAGTTTCATAACTAAGATTCATGAGGACAGATGATACTCTTATCTTTGAATCTATTCCCACTGCCTAACACAGTAGATGGTCGATGACTATGTCTCTAATGAATTAACAATTGAACGAATGAACAACAAAATTACTGGCAAATATATTCAGATATCCTGAATTTAAGGAGCCCTAAAATAACAAGGATACATATTTCTATTTTTAAGAGGATATTCTGCTTGGGAAATAAAGTACTCATATTTAATGATTTAAGAATAAACTATCATAAATCCAAAATAATTATTAAATGGGTATACTATCATTCCAAATTTTTTCAATAAAATTTTAAAGCTCTTTCAAATTAAAAAAATATATACTACTTTGATAACAGGTTAATATTACAGACTATTTCAGTTAGCATTCTTATGGTAATCAAAATTCATGTTCTGACTCTAAACATTATTTTCCTATTTTTTATCCCATCCCCATTATTGACTTCATCCTCATGAATTATAAAACATGATCATTATTCCATGGAGTCATCTTTGATTATTTACTGGGGTATTGTATTAGTCTGCTCATTTGTTTTCCTTTATTATGCATCTGCTTCTTCCAAGTAATTATTTCCACCTTGCCAACCAAATATTTAGATGTTCTTTAGGGCTATGGAAATGCTTATTTTAAAAATTTAGAATTGAGGACACGATAAAATCTCATCTAATTCCATAATTCTATAAAGAATTCTGAAACCTTTTTGCCAACTTCATCTCTTCAAAAGTAATTTCCTAAATCATTCTTAACACTGGCATGGTACTGTGCTGAGACCTTTGGAGTACAGTAAGAAAATACACAGCTGCAATTAATATTCCCAGTACAGTCCTAACAAAGGGAAAGTAGGTTGTAATTAAGAAGAAAGGGACAAAAGGCAGAATTATTAGCCTTACGCTTCCTTAAATATGGTCATAAATGGACACGAAACCTTGCATAGCTGCTCCATCAGTGCCGTAGAATCATGCAAGTATTTCTGTGATTAGGTGCCCCATAAATCACTGAAGAACACATTCCATACCACCACCCTGTTTGCTCACCTTTCTTTAAGAAACTCTCAAAATATAGCTCAGTTTTGTTTACTTCAATCATTTTAGAAGCTCTAGGTACACCAAATCATCCGTTACCATTTCAACATACATCTCTGTGATATTTGGCACATGCTCTAATCTCACCTAGTCCTCCAGTGCCTTTCTTTCCAAGTGGCCCCCAGGAATTCCCTTCACCTCCTTGTCTTAAAAATTTGGCTGTCCTTTGATGATAATGCCTCCCATGCATTTTTCTTAAATAGAGGCACTTTTTTGTTTTGTTCTGCTTTGCATTTCCCCCCTAATTTATCCCTTTATCTCAAGGCCAGGGGGTCAGCTCCACCAAGACAAGCCATTTTTATTTCCATTGATTGCTTCTTCAAGACCATCGTCCCCCCCCCCCCCCCCTTTTCTGCCACCCAACAGACTCTAGGCCTGCTCTCTCCTGCACTGAATCCACTGCCCATGCTCATCACCTACCTGAAAGAAGAGTTTGGATCTCTAACTCTTCTTTTTCATCTCTTTTACTTAAGTAACCCTGTTCTACAAGCATACATCTTCACTATCCTTCGGTTCTGGAATATTTTCTTGAATTATTTCAGTGGTGATTTTCTCTGCTTCTTTGATTCATATAATAAACATTTTGATAGATACTATAAATATCTTAAATCTTCCATATTCTCTCTTTGAGATTTTTTTAAAGATTTGATTTATTAATTTAAGAGAGAGAGAGAGCATGAGCAGGGGGAGGGGCAGAGAGAGAGGGAGAAGCCGACTTGCCGCTGAGCAAGGAACCCCACGGAGGGCTCTATCCCAGTACCCTGGGATCATGACCTTAGCCGTAGGCAGACGCTTAACCGACTGAGCCACCCAGGGACCCCAGAGACTTTTTCTTTCAATTCCTGGAAGATTTAGGGAAGATTTCCTCTACTTTCTGTTTACTACTTTTTGTGAAGCTTCATTTCTACTCTCATGTTTTTAACTTCCAAAATGATTTTTAATTGAATTCTTGTATGAGTTTCATGGATGCAACAAATTTTCTTATTTTTCCGAAGATATTAGTGATAGTTTTATGGGTTTTTTTAAACCCTGTATGATCTTTGTCTTGTTTAGTTTGTTTATTTTTTGTTTGCTTTATCCTGTGCATTTGTTAGGGCTTTTCCCAGCTCTTTGGGATATTCAGTTGTCTACTCATTTTTAAGTGTGTTAATTAAAAGCTAATGGAGAGTTTTAAATGTGTGCAGTGAATGAAATTTGATCAATTTAGCCTTCACTGTAAGGCAGTCTGGTTGATCAATGTTTGGAGAATCCCTGATGTTCCTTCCTATCTATAAGTAGTTCCTTTGCGGCTGATCAGATCCCCAGAGAAGATCTCAGGAGACCACACAATTGGATGTCATTGAAGATCAAAGTGATTAGAAAGGGTTGGAGAGTATTGGACTTCAGCATATGAGTATTCACTTGATCCTCTATTTTCAACAAGGTTTCCTACCCTCAACTGTAACTATTTTTTTCTTAGTTCAAAGACCCTTTGCTTTACTTTCTCCACAGAACAAATGCTCAGGCTTTTTGTTTGTGTTGTTATTAACAGCTTTAGTCAAATATCTTTAGTATTCACCCACCTAAAGCTTACAAGTCCATATTTTTTACCATGTTCACAGAATTGTGCATCTATCATAATCTAAATTTAAAACATTTTTGTCTCCCACAAAGGAAATCCTATGCCTTAACAATTACTTTCCATTGCTCCTGTTCCCCACCCTCAGCACTTTGCAAATGTTAATCTACTTTCTGTCTCTATAGATTTGTCTACTTTGCACATTTCTTATCAGTGAAATCATACAACATGTGGTCTTTTGTGATTGGCTTCTTTCACTTAGCATAATGTTTCCAAGGCTCATGCTGTAGCGTATAACAGTACTTCATTCCTTTTTATTGCCAAATTATATTCTATTTTCTGAATATGCCACATTTTGTTGATCCATTCATGTAGAATGGATAGAAGCTAAAGAGGCTATTTTGGTGTCTAGTTGTTCCTTATTCAGACTTCCAGACAATAATCTCAATTTTAAAAATAGGTAATGCTACTAATATCTGAAGCTTTTAAAGATTCTGTGGAATGAATCGGATCACTTTTTAGCTTTCACCTTGCCACCTTGAGATACTGCTTTCTTTTTGTAATTCAAGGACCACTTTTTTAGCTGAAGTTTTGCTTCCATAATTTTATTATTTTTTTAATCTCCCTTATTTTGATTTATGTCTCTTAAAAATCCCTTTACCAACCTTTTAGTGGTTTTCCAGGGATAACAATATAAATGCACTCTTTCTATGTATGATCTGCACTCAGATATCTAGCTCAGGTACATTTTACTCTGTATTGTTCTAATCTATATATGTAGTCACTGTATAAAATGGATGTGCACATATACTCACAAACAGTATAAAACACTTGTATCTCTGCAATTTATTGTCTGTATATCTCTGATATCACCAAATAACTTTCTCAGTGCTAAAATAATGATACTCTATGCTACATAACTGGTTTTATCATTCACACAAAAAATTAAAATGACCTTTGGTGAAAGAGGCTGGTTATTTACCTGCCATCACTTTGAAACTGTGCAGTCTTCAAATATTGCATACTTTATTATCAAACGTATATTTTGTCATCTAGTTGAAAATAGTGAATAGAAGAATCATAATTATAAATATCTCTAATTTAATAACAAATTGCATGAGGTTAAGGTGAGAAAAAGATACAGGATATTTCTTTAAGAAGATTCCTAGAGATCATGACTACACAAATCCACTTTACTCATACTAATATCTTTTTGTAAATACATGACTTAACCTCTAAGTTTCAATTTCATCCTCCATAGAATTTGTATTGATTTACAAATAAACTCATTGCACAGTTTCCAAAAGAGGAAAATTATGCTGACCTACTGGTTATGAAGAAAGACTAATCATTAGGCAAACATTACCTAGCAGAGTGCTAGACATAAAACAGTAAGTGTATACTTTAAAGTAAGTATTCAGTTGCATACTACTGTGGATGAGAGCTTGGCCAACACAACCGGTTCATATCAAAACTTTGCGTGAGTTGATTTTGGGCAATGTCTTGTTCCTCTCTGCCCCCATTTCCAGTTTCTAAAATTGGAGTGATAATATTATCTACCCCATATGATTCTGTGCAGTTTTAAATTAATATATTTGTGTAAAGTTCTTATAACAATGCCCTCCTCAATAAATATTAAATATTAATATTAGGGATAATTGAACATAACATACTTGTCATGTTTCTTAAGGAAACCCTAAGATAAAAGCCATCCATATTTAAACACCACAAAAATGTTATGGGCTTTAGGGACAAGCCCTAGGTCAAAGTATTTAATTATATCACTTCTTAGTTACATGACTAGGACCAAGTTTCTTAACTTCTCTGAACCAAAATACTCCATCTAATTTATTCATTCATTCATCCATTCATTCATTCAACTAGTCACTTATTAGATAACTATGATGTGTAAGGAACTGTATTGGATGAACTAGAAAGGTAATGGCAAACAACTACATTTTTACTTTGTTCAGGCATTGTGTTGAAAATAATTTATGAAAAAAGGCAAATTTAAAAAGTGTTATTTACATTTCTCTTTTTTCTCACATTTTTATTACAGTAAGGCTTCATAGCTTAAATCTGGTCATATTATTACAAAATCCTATCAACCCCAAAAGAGATAGAAGAAGTGATCCAGTTCATCTCCCTGTTTTTTGAAAAGCTAATACAAATAAATGAGAAATAATTTAGGTGAAATGACTTTTTAAAAGCAGCAGCTATAGGGGCACCTGGGTGGCTCAGTCGTTAAGCGTCTACCTTTGGCTCAGCTCATGATCCCAGGGTCCTGGGATCGAGCCCCGCATCGGGCTCCCTGCTCCACGGGAAGCCTGTTTCTCCCTCTCCCACTCCCCCTGCTTGTGTTCCCTCTCTCGCTGTGTCTCTCTCTGCCAAATAAATAAAATCTTTAAAAATTTTTTTTAAAAAAGCAGCAGCCATATCATAACACTGACTGGAAGAGAAATAAAGATTCAGCATACAAGTAGCCAAACATTTTTAAAAGCACATCAATATCATCATTATTCTAGAGAACATTTACAAAGGTGACACATTACCTGTTTTTATAGAACAAGGGTCAGTAAACTACTTCTGTAAAGAGCTAGGTAGTAAATGCAGATAGTAGATATTTTGGGATTTGTTTGCCATATAAAGTCTCATTCTATGTTTTCCTCAACTCTTTAAACATGTAAAATCCATTCTTAGCTCACAGGACATATAAAAGTCAGCCGGAGGTCGATTTGGCCTAAAATTACTGACTCCTATTATTTAAAAAAAAAATTAAAACCTGTTGAATTCAGTTAAAATCTCTTGTAAGGAACTCTCCAAGTAACTAATCCAACTCCTCCCTTTTCAACAAGGATAGCCACTCAGCCAATCATCCATTCAACAGATAGGTATTCAGCACCTACTAAATGCATAGTAGTATTGTAGACACTGGAAATATTGATACTTCCCCACACTGATTTTTGTCCCAGTCTAGTTTTTTCTTCACATTGGAGTCAGAATATTTTTAATAGATGTCAGATCATGCCATTCCCCCTCTTTGAAACCCTTTGGTGAATTGCGTCTGAAATCCACGCAATGATTTATAAGCTTTTCATATACTGAGCCCTCACATGCTAGTCAACTTTACCTGCAAATGTTACTGATGACCAGTCCTGGGAGTTGCCTATCCTTTAGTGCCAGTGAACTCACTGCCTTTTTGGCCTCAGGAATATTATCTAAATCATTGCTTCTGCCTGCTACATTCCTTCCTCAATTTTTTGCCCCCTTAGCTTTTAGTCATCCTTCTTGTCTCTAATTAAGTATCAATTCCCATGGAAGTCTTCCCTGATGTCCTCAATTCTTTGACATGTTCAAACACCTCTAAAACCTAGATTCATCTTCCAAATGACATGTGCATTCAATATAGTACTTTTCCTATATTCCAAAAGTTTTTAATGCTATTAAATCAATGTTGCATCAGACACTTTTTGACTTCTTAAAACTAGAGAAATGTGGTGTGTTCTGAGAGAACTCTATGGTTGCTCTCTTATTATGGTTACTATCATGTTCTTTTTTCTCATTTCATCTGAAAAGTACCATGAGTCCTGGATTTGTGCCCATCTCAGTCACCACTCACCTCCAGAGTTTAACACAATGCCATAGGTTAATAGATGGCCAGTCAATACTCATTGCTTACAGAAAGATCTCATTGCTCTTCATTCTCTCTAGAAGCAAACACATGGTGTTAAATGTGATACAAAAACATATTGGGGATTCCTGGAATCTTAATGATTTAGAAAATCTTGTTTCAAATCTACAGTTTCAAAACCTGAGGGAGTATAGTACTTTCAATTACCTTTATTCACAATCTCTGCTTTTGCATTGGCTCAAATTGCTTAGATTACTTAATTTTGTAAAAAGTGCCAAAACAACTTGCTGTAGAACTCAATAAATTAAACAATAGGAGTTAATCCCCACCAAATACGTCATGATTTTTTTCTTTGTTTGATTACAAGATTATGGCATTGAAGTGGAAAGACTTCACATTATTCACCACACCAGATTCTACCAACCATCACTGGGCCTCCTGCTGTGCATCAACCCTGTTCCACGACACAAACTATGACACAACTATCCACTTCAAAAGCCCCAGACCTGTCTTCATTCTGGATTTGCAGAGAATTAAATTCACCACTACAGGGAGAACAGAAACTCTTGGGAGTATAAAGAAAAGAGCATGGATTTTGCAGTGAAACAGAGGTGAGTTTCACTTCTAGGTTTTCCCTTTACTCACTATGTAACCTTGAGCGAGTTGCCTAATATTTTCAAACATCAGTTTCTCCAAATGTCAAATGATATGGAAAGACTTATCACTTAAGCTTGTTGTAAAGATTAATAAGCTGACATATGGAGGCCATCAAGTGTGGTGGCAGCCACACGGAGCAATTTAATAGTATTACAGCTATGGGGCACCTGGATGGCTCAGTCAGTTAAGCGTCTGCCTTTGGCTCATGTCGCCATCACAAGGTCCTGGGATTGAGCCCGAGTTGGGCTCTCTGCTCAGCAGGGAGTCTACTTCTCCCTCTCCTTCTTCCTCTGCCCCTCCCCCCTCTCCCACCCATGCTCTCTCTCTCACTCTCTTCTAAACAAATACATAAGATCTGAATAGTAGTACAGCTCTGAATGTGAATAATGGGAAATGGTATACCGAACTGTCTAAAATCACAAAAATAATAATTTCAGAAAAATAAGTGTCAATGGGAGAATTTTCTAGCCAGTAGAGAGAAGTTTCTCCCATACTTCATACAAACCCCAATCCTTACCCTCTATTCACCATTGAATAGTGGTGTTCACTTTCAACAGTAGTGGACAATTATAGCTATGTATCATGATAGTCAGCAGTAGTTAAAAATAAAAGTTTATATTTAAATAATGTTTATATAATAATTTAATAATTATGTTTAAATAATAGCTATTGGTTTTCTTATTATGTTTTAATAATAGCATTAGCTATTAATCCTCTTATATTTTAAAAAATTATGGGTTTCCTTAAAAATTAGCAAATGCAAGAAAATGAAATCAGTCTTACATTATAATTTTATTTCACAGCATGAGAGTTATGCTGTAAATAGTCTTGTATAGGTATCTGGCCTCTCATTTAACAGAATCAAGCTTTCAAAGCCTGAAGGATAAGTTTGTTCTGATATGTATTAAGATATAATTTTCAAAATGATGGATAATAAAACTTATCTTAATTATAGAGGTTTTGCTCAATCATTTCAAGTGTTCTTAATATTTCAAGGCTCCATAGAATTTAAAAGAGTGAGATTTGGTGTAGAATTTAAAGTGAGCTCAACTGGTGAAACTCATTTAATAGAAATACAGAGTCAGTACAGAGTGTCTATTAAGTCATTCTTATGTGCCAACAGCCTTGTTAGGTGAGTTTAAGTCAGTATTAAACAAAATAGACACCATCTCTGTCATTACAGTCCAGTGGGGTAAGACTTCGGCAGTCAGAATCAAAGACACACAAAAAAATAAAATCAGATGCCGTAAAGGTAAACATTAACATAACCTAATACCTAAAAAATTTAGAATTCCAGGGCGCCTTGGTGGCTCAGGCATTAAGTGTCTGCCTTCGGCTCAGGTCATGTCTCAGGGTCCTGGGATCGAGCCCCGCATCGGGCTCCCTGCTCTGCGGCAAGTCTGCTTCTCCCTCTCCCACTCCCCCTGCTTGTGTTCCTGCTCTCGCTATCTCTCTCTCTGTCAAATAAATAAATAAAAGCAAAAAACAAAAAAACTTTAGAATTCCATATTGCAAAAAATGCTATAAACAAATGTAAAAGAGAAACATAAAACTTGGAGAAACATATAATAGAGATGTAGGAAATAAGCAAAATTATGTTAGTCAATAATTACATTTTCTATGTTGACTGATATCTATATTTGTCAGTGCATATAAAGAAAGTGATCCTTTAAGCCTCCAAATCTTGATTTCAGCACAGGTCATGATCTCACGGTCATGGGATCAAGTTCCATGTCAGACTCCACACTCAGTGGGGAATCTGCTTAGAATTCTCTCTCTCTCCCTCTACCCCTACCCTTGCTCTCCCGCTCTCTCAAAAATAAATAAGTTAGGGCACCTGGGTGGCTCAGATGGTTAAGCATCTGCCTTCGGTTCGGGTCATGATCCCAGGACTCTGGGATCAAGTCCTGCATTGGGCTCCCTGCTCCTTGGGAGCCTGCTTCTCCCTCTGCTTCTCTCTTTCTCTCTCTCTCCCTCTGTCTCTCATGAATAAATAAATAAAATCTTAAAAATAAATTTAAAAATTAATTAATTAATTAATTAATTTTTTTAAAAAGTGAAGAAGGGTACACACCAAACTGTTAACATAGTTACCTCTTGGGTGTAGAATGAGGTTAATGGGAAAGAAGACATAAATTCCTGTCTTTCCATTTTAATACTTATCAGTGATGCCTGAGTTATTTACCCAAACCTATAGTCTATGCAATTTAAAAGATATGTAGTAGCCACATCTATAGCAAGACAATATAAATGACTCCAAAATATCCACAAAATCACCTAATTTATGTCTTATTCCTTCAAAGTAAAGTTTCAGTAATGTGGGTTCATTAAATAATAGAAAAAACCTAACCTTCTACCAGAATTCCTTATTATAACATAATGTGTATGTTGAAGAAATAATTGAATGATCAAATTAAATCACACCTCAGATACGGGAAAATGAATAACTACATCATGCTAAAAAATGTATGTCTTTAAAAAAGAGAATATTTATTAATTTACATCTAAAAATGTATACTGACCAACACTTAATGGTCAGACATTGTACTAAGTCCCAGGAAAGCAATGACAATATTAAGATCTTCAAAAGAGGAATAATTTCCTGAGGTGGAAGATAAAAACACAAAGAATCATAACACAACACAATAACATTGCTAAAGCTAACTATACTACGTTTTATAGACACATAAACAAGAGAATAACTAACTTTGACCAAGGTCCAAATGGCTTACCAAGGAGGGAATGTTGAACCTGGGCTTAATGAGATAAATGAAATTCATCAATAAAATAAAGGGAAAACTTCCATTATAGGCAGAAAGAATGGTGTGAACAATATGGCTAGAATCTACGTATTAGGGTGAAGAGCATAGTTTAGGAAGCATAAGATTTGTGATAAAAATTAACACGACATTTTCTTTATTGTGCATACAAACTTGAACATGAATATGAATCACCCGGGAATCTGGTTGAAATGCAGATTCTGATTCAGTAAGGCTCAGTTGCAACCTGAATGTCAACACACTTTCTTACAAGCTCTCAGGTAAAGTTATTCTACTACACCATCCACAGACATCCTTGCATAACAAGGACATGGTGCATTTGATAAATCATGTTATGAAATATATCTGCCTCATCAGGGATCTGTGTTCCATTAAATCAAGTTTCAACTATTGAAGTTAAGTTTGTTACTCCATAATGACAAACTATTTGACATTTCCAACTTCAGAGGAAAGTAAATATTTTATATACCTTTAATTTGTTAATTTTTTAAAATTGGGGCTGGGATTGCTATGTTGCAGGTTTTCAATTTTTTCATTGCATTCTTAACTTCCACACTTTGTCCTGGTCCTGATTCAAACTGATACCTAGTTTGGTGAGACCCTATAATTTTTGGCAATCATGTTCATAGAAGCCTACAATGCCATGAAAGAAAAGAAATGAGTTATCCACTTCTTGCCTGCTGACTGAATATTACTAATTAACATAGGTGTATATAACCTATGTGCTGGGTAGGAAGTGCAGCTGATTGTGGCATCTTCCTTCCATTGTTGGGCAAGGTTGTTGACAACTAATTTGGGAGAGCAAGTGCTCTTCCCCTCTCTCTTTCTGTTCTCAGTACATTGTTAAAGCTATGTTTTCATAGTAATTAAGGATTTGAAATTACATTTCTTAGGATCAAATCTGCACATTTCTATCACAGATAGAGTAATTTTCTCTTCTGTAAATTGGTAGCTATCATAACTCTCCTATAAGAATGAAATGAATAGTGAATATATATACATTTAACAGTGTATGCTGAAAGAAGGATGGACCAAGATGGTGACATAGGCAACTCCTGAACTTCTTTCCTACTACAGACACACTGTATAGTTACACGTGGAACAATGACCTAAGAAAGAAATCCAGAAGGTAGCTGAGTGATTCCTACATATCAGGTGGAATGAGAAAATACCCACATTGAAACAGGTAGGGAAGGGCAATACACACTCTCACCATAAAGCCCATACCCAACACAGCACCATACAATCAAAAGGTAAATCACAACTCAGCTTCTCCATGAGGAGCAAAAAGTTTGGACCACACATCTAACACCCCAACTTTTAAAATTCTCATCCAAAGGATGGGTTCCCAAGACATCTAGCTCGAAAGCCAATAGGCGTTGTATCCATGAGACCCAAAAGACTATAACAAGCAAATGACCAGGCCTGCAAGTATCTGCTGTGGCTATCTCCCCAAGACTCAATTCAGAAGTAATGCAAAAATGCCCATCTCTTGGTATTTCCCTAAAAGAAGTTTGACTGCATACTTACAAACTGCCACCTAAGGCTCTGATTTCTAATTCAGTATTTATGTAGGGGTTGGCTGCAATCCTCCCCAGAGACTCGGGAAGCTGGTGGGCACTTCCCTCACATTATCCTTCTGGCTCACTTCAACAATAAAACCAGACCACCAGTATGTCTCTAGAAGTACACACATCTGGTGCATTATTTATATAAGACAAAACAGACTTAAGCCAAAAACTGTAACAAGAGACAAAAGAGGTCATTATATAATAATAAAGGGGTCATTACAGGGCACCTGGGTGGCTCAGTTGGTTAAGGGACTGCCTTCGGCTCAGGTCATGATCCTGGAGTCCCAGGATCGAGTCCCGCATTGGACTCCCTGCTCAGTAGGGAGTCTGCTTTTCCCTCTGATCTTCCTCCATCTCATGCTCTCTCTCTACCATTCTTTCTCTCTCTCAATAAATAAATAAAAATCTTTAAAAAAAATCAAAATAAAGGGGTCATTACAGCAAGAGGATAGAACATTTGTAAATATTTATATACCCAACATTAGAGCACCTAAATATATAGAAGGCAAATATTAACAAATCTGAAGGGAGAAATAAACAGCAGTAGAATCATAGTAGGGGATTTCAATACTCCACTTTTAATAATGGGTTGATCTTTCAGACGGAAAATCAATATAGAAACATTGGACTTAACTTACACATTACACTAGATGGGCTTAACAGATATATACATAACATTCAAGGCAGCAACCACAGAATACACATTGTTTTCAAGTGAACATGAAACATTCTCTAGAATCGATCAGATATTAGCTCATAAAACAAGTCTTAATAAATTTAAGAATACTCAAATCATATCATGCATCTTTCCCAACCACAATGATATGACACTAGAAATCAATTAAAAGAGGAAAACAGGAAATTTCACAAATATGTGGAGAATAGACAACACGTTTCACAACAACCAATGGGTCAAAGAAGAAATTTTGGGAAAATCAAAAATCTCTTGAGATAAATGAAGATCAAAATCTAACATACCAAAGCTTACAGCATATAGCAAAAGCAGTTCTAAGAGGGAAGTTTATGGCAATAAATGCCTATATGATGAAAAATAAGAAGCATCTCAAATAAACAACCTAACTTTACAGCTCAAGGAACTAGGGAAAGAATAACAAACTAAGGTCACATTTAGCAGAAGGAAGCAAATAACAAAGCTCAGAGAGAAATAAAGTGAAATGGAGACCAAAAGGAAAATAGAAAATATCAATGAAATTAGGAGCTGATTGTTTGTTTGTTTGTTTTTTGAAAAGATAAATGACTTAGAGCTTGCCTGAGGAAAAATGTAGAGGAAATTCATATAAATAAAATGAGAAATGAAAAAGGAGACATTATAACTGATAATACAGAAATACTAAGGATCATAAGAAACTACTATGAACAATTATATGCCAACAAATTAAACAATCTAGAAAAAAATGAATGAATTCCTAGCAACATACAACCTACCAAGACTGAGCCATGAAGAAATAGAAAATCTGAACAGAACAATCTGTATCCTGAATCAGTAATCAAAACCTCCCAACAGGGTGCCTGGGTGGCTCAGATGGTTAAGTGTCTGCCTTCAGCTCAGGTCATGATCCCAGAGTCCTGGGATCGAGTCCCGCGTCGGGCTCCCTGCTCCTTGGGGGCCTGCTTCTCCCTCTGCCTCTCTCTCTCTCTCTCTGTCTTTCATGAATAAATAAATAAAATCTTTAAAAAAAAAAAAAAGCTCCCAACAAAGAAAAGGACCAGATGGTAAATTCTACCAAACATTTAATGAAAAACTAATAGCAGTCCTTCTCAAATTCTTCCAAAACAGAAGAGAAGGGAGCACTTCAAAACTCATTTTACATAGCCAGCATCACCCCGGTACCAAAAGCAGACAAGAACATTACAAGGAAAGAAAATTACAGGCCAATATTACAGTGAGATAGCAAAAGAAAGTAAGGACAAAGAGATCAAAGAAGGACAGAAGCATCTCTTTAAATATTAATTTGAGAGATGATTTAGCATATTTATTTTGCTTAAAGTTGAAGAATAAGGCCAAAATGTGTAGCACAGCTTCCCTTTAATAAGACAGCGGAATCAGTCCTGGCTTCTACTGGTAAACTAGGCTGGTGGTAGAGACTGTGTTTTTAATATTTGCTTAAATGATTTGGGCAATGAAACAGGTTCACAGAAGAAATGGGAAAAGAAAGAACTATATGAGCCCTCCTCCTATACCAAATGCTTATAAGAAAAACAAGATGCCTGTCATATTACTAGCAATTCAGAGATGTAGCAAATTTCAAGGAGAGTCTGAACACCAAAAATTCTTAGAGAGAAAGTTTCTACTTCTTACTTTGGAGAACTGGCTTCTAAAGACCGGAAGAATTTAAGGGCATGCAGAATTGAGGTGCTATAAAAATATTTCAACTTTGAGGTTCAGGGTGTGGTCAGCAAGTCACTAAGACATTGAGAAGTGCCTTGGGAGTAAGGGGGCGGGGTGCAAATAATACAGCAACAAATCATCTCTATCATATTCAAGCCTGAAACTCTTTCCTGAATCCCTCCTCTGTACTCACAAACTATGTACCTACTGTGTTTTGTAATCATATCTTTATATGTCTGCAGCCTCCTCTGAGCTGAATTTAAGAACTCTTAGTATTCCTAGACTTGGCAGAGTGGCACATAGTAAGTTTGCCACAAGTACTGGTTGAAGTAAACAAATAAGCACTTCATTGTAAAATGATGAAATATTACTACAGGAGAGTGTGGAATTAGGATAGGAAGTACAAGGTGAACTGAAAATCAGAAGTGGTACACGGCAAAATAGTCTGAAATCTTAGAGCTAAAACAGCCCTTTTTTTCCTTTCAGGGTGTGCGAGTGACTTTTCAACATCTCCCTCTTTTCAGGACACTGATATGCTGGGAGACACTGCAAAGCAAATAACATCTACTGAAATACTTTCTTGTTTCTCAATTTTTCTGCATGTTTGTAAGAGGAAAGCACCAGACCTTCTGGTAAACTATATATTTATCACATTTTAGGATGAATACTCAAACAGAATAAGGAAGGAATCTATTGTAAATCATCAGGGGCCCTTCATTCCATGGAAACATAACACACTATATATGTAGGTAGCTGCTGCTTTGGATGATTGTCTCTGCTGTCTCTGTTGTAGGCTAGCCAACAAAATCAAGGTACACTCAACCGGCATTTCAGTCACGGACCTGTGCTGATTCCCTTACTTCTTGTGTACCAAAACAAGGTGAGGGCTAGATAGTTGGGAAGCAAATGGAGGTGATGGAAACAAGGAAAAGGAATAGAAAAGCAAAGAAAAAATAAATGAGGGGAAAGAGTGTGGAAAAAAATAAAAGATGGGTGATAGAGGAAACAAGCAAAAGAAATAAGGTAAAATTAAAAATAGAGAAAAAGCATATTGGAAGCAAACTATGGGAGAAGGTAAAAGAAAGTCCCTCAGAGACGAGCTCATCTGTGATCTTCTTAAACCCACTCATAACTTCTATTTATTCCTTTTTAATCATTAAGCAACGTAGAATCATTGAATAGAATTTTAGTGTTGCTTATAAGCAATAAATTGATCTCTAAGTAGCCATTAATCTTACCTAAAGAATAAAATAGGCATTGATTTCCTTATTTAAAAATTTAAGATGGTGTGTAAACATCTCAATAAATGACCATGTTACTGAGTAGCAAAGGTTGTACTATTCTTTATGGATGAAGAAACTGAGAGTTATGCTAACTTACTCCATTTGTTAGCATAGGCTAAACAACTGTAAAAATTGATTCTGAAAATATAATCACTAAAAACAGTAGAATTGTATTACTTGCTCACATAATAGTTCAGGACAGTTATTCTAGATTTGTGTGTGCCTCTCTTCCATATGCTGATTCAATGACCCAGGCTTCTTTCATTTTGGGAGGGTCAGACTCTTCTAGAACCTTATCATCTTTTGCATCATATATATTTTTTTAAAAGAACAGTGTGGTTGAAACATAGACATTCTCTTAAAAGCCCTGGTGTAGCATTAACCACATGACTTCTGTTCATGTTCCACTGGAAAGAATGGAGCCACATGGACACACTCCTGGAAAAGATCTTCCTAGACATTATTTTACTTGGCTCTTTAGCAGCTCCTAGCATCAATAACACATCCCTTCTTCCTAATGAACTTTGTCCATGTGGCTCTCAGGATTCCATACTCTCTTGAATGTATTCATATCTAATTGACTCTTCTTTCTCAGTCTCCTTCCCTGTTTTCTTTTCTTCAACCTCTTAATGTTAGAATTGTCCAGGACCTGGGCGCCTGGGTGGCTCAGTTGGTTAAGCCACTGCCTTCGGCTCAGGTCATGATCCTGGAGTCCCGGGATCGAGTCCCGCATCGGGCTCCCTGCTCGGCGGGGAGTCTGCTTCTCCCTCTGACCCTCCCCCCACTCATGTGCTTTCTCTCTCTCATTCTTTCTCTCAAATAAATAAATAAAATCTTTAAAAAAAAAAAAAAAAGAATTGTCCAGGACCCACCCCCTTGATCTACTGTCTTCTCTATCTGTAATCCTCAGCCCTTTGGTGATCTTCATTCAGGTGTGTGATTTTATATGTGATATATACTGACAACTCCTGAAACTATCCAACTCAGACCTCTCTCAAGAACTCCAGCTACTTTTTATCCAACTACACACTCAACCTCTTCTCTTGGATACATAATATGTATCTCAAATTTAACATGTTCAAAACTTAACTCATGTTCTTCCTTCTTAAACCTGCTTCTCCTCACGTCTTCCCCAGCTCAGCTGCTGAGAACTCCATCCTTCCAATTCCTAAGGCCAAAAAAACACAAAAACAAACAGACAAACAAAAAAACCCAGAATCCTTGACTTTTTTCATTTCTTCAATCTCCACATCCACCCAAGAAAATGTATGTTTGGTTCTACCTAAAAAAAATGCAGAATCCCAGCATTTCTCACCACTTCTGCTCATCTTGACCTGGTCTAATCCACATCCATCTCTGGTCTACAGTATTTCAATAACTTCTTAAACAATCTCACTTGTCTGGGTTGCCTCCTATAGCCTATTTTCAACACATCAGCCAGAATAATCCTTCTGAAAGAGTTAACATTTTCATTGAGACTGATTCACTGCTCAGCTCAAAACTCTGCAAATATCCCCATTTCACTTGGAGTCAAAGCCAGGTTATTTACAATGGCATATAAGTCCCTATATTGACCCCTGTTGTCATTCAGATCTTTTACTTGCTCTTTGATTCTCAATTTTGCCCTCTCAAAGGTCCTTTCTTGTCCATAATACCCCACAGCCATATCTGAAAAGAGCATGTGGGATTATGTCCTCCTGGAGGATCATACTGCTTTCTTAATTCCCTTCTGCTGGTACAAGTTTGGTAGCACAAGGAAAGACTTAAAATCTGAACAGTCACAGGCTTTTTAGGCAAAGCTCATTTTATTTGGCAATAAAATTCCCTCAAAATCTTGGTATTTCTCTGATGTGTTTTATTTCCAGCATGTTCTATGTGCTACTGACAACCAAGTTTCTTAGTTATACATTAATAATAATCCTCCTGTATTTTTTTTGAACCTTGATCTGCTGTTGGTTCTCTCTGCATGCCCTGAAGTTATCTGAAATGATGAGCTTAGTTTTTCCAAACTCTCTAGAGCCCCCATTTTCTGGTTTCTGTCTTTTCTTCCCTCTCTTTACAAATCCATCAAACCCACCTAACCTCATCTTCTGAAGTATATTGCCAAAAGCTATAAGCAGCAGTCAACAGATGGTGACCGTTTTTTTTTTTTTTTTTTGCCATTCCCCATAGATCTAAAGACTCAATACATACTTGCACTGTCTTCTAAGTTTTGTCTTATGACAGTCTTATCAAATGTTTATCACAGCTTAACAGAACTCTGTCACTTTCTAAACTTGAAAAAAAATTTTTTTTGCACTGCCCATCAACTAAACAAGTATTTATTATGGCAATACCCCGCCACCTACTACAAATTTCTCTGTTTCTATGAGCTACATTTTCTCTAATAGAGGTTGAGTTCTTGTTCTACTCTATTCATCGGTTAAAGACTCACTGTCATTTGCATCCAGAAGGCTGGAGAGAAAGCAAGTGCAAAGAAGATACATGCTCTCTCTTATAATCTCTGGCCTAGAAATGACCCACATCAGTTTTGCTCACATTACCCTAGAGAGAGAGAGAATGTGGTCTACACTTACTGCTGGGGAACAGTCTATTCATATATCCACTACTAACCTATGTAAATGGAAGAGGAGGATGGATTTGGCAGAGAACAAACCATCACTGCCACCATTATCAGTTAGAGCCTTGATTCTTACGTATTAAGAGGAAATAGAAATCAAATGTCCACTTTAGACTTATAATAATTGTGCTTAAAATGGACATAGTATGAAATTCTCAATCTACAAAGTAAATGGAGAAATAGCTAAAATATCAATCAATGAGAAATTATAGAAGTATATCTCATGTTCAGATATTTCCATTACTTAAAGTTTCTAGGAGGAAAATAAGCTACTGAAAATATTAGTAAGTTACTTCTTAAACTTACCACCTTGAAAATTATGCTAGTAAGCCTGAGGCCTCCCCACCCCAGATATTCCAGGAGGAGGGCTCTCAGGAGGGCCCAGCAGAGGGCTGCAGCTAAGCTCTCCGACCGACACCTGGCCGGTCTGCCTGTCTTGCGGTCCACAGCAGCTCCATCTGTGTGTCTGTCCATGATGTTTCAACCCTGCAGCGCCCTCCCTGCCCTCCCTGCAATAAAGATGGTTTTTGACCTCCCTGCTGCTGTGGGTTGCTCTCTCCCAATTAGGCCCGCCCTGCCTGTTTGTCTTCCCTCTGGGCCTCCGGTGGGATCCTGTCTCCGTGGAGCACACAGGCTCTGAACACGCAGCTCATTCACCAAGGAGGGGTCCGAGCATCGACTTAGAGAATGCAGCCTCCTTGGTGGGCACTGCCTGGGCAAGTGGCAGGGAGGCAAGCCTCTACCTGGGCCAGGCAAGCCTTGGACCTGACCACAGAGGAGGCTGCCTGTCACACCCAGCTCCCAACCCTTCATCTGAGGGCTCCAGGCAGCTTGGGGTCCCAGCTGGCTGGATGTGAATGCTGCTATGCTATTCCACCTGCCTCTCCCTGCCCCGGGGGACACCACAGGCCAACACAGGGCTGTGTCCTCACAGTGGCTCACTGGGGCCCTGGTAGATAACTCAGGGGGGAGGCAGTTTGTCTCTTGCCCACTGCAGAGGTTGTCCCTCACTCGGGAGCAAGGCCTGGCTGGTGGATGCCTCAAGAGCCCCCTGGACCAGTCTTGCCCGAGGCCTGGTGGGGGAAGCAACAGGCGGCAGGAGGGGACAGCGGTGTTCAAAGGCCAATGCTTGTTCATTTACTAGTGTTTACTGCACCTACTGAGGGACCAGCTGCTGTCAGCTCTGCAGGCAACCCGGGCCTGAGGAATCACGTCCACATCCGTGCAGGCAGACTGTAGCAAACTGCAAGACCAAGGCTCTGGATTCCAAGACGCAGTGTTTTTCACAGGTTAGCAACTCTGGCCTTGGGATAAAGGACGTGCCAGAGCTTAATGGTAGCCTTCCTTTTTCCTAGTAGCACTGCTAGAACTCTGTGGCATTAAAGTTAATGAAATAAGGGATGTCGTATTAAAAGAAAAGAATTATGCTAATAATATGGAAAGTAAGTCCCAGTTTTAATAATAGATTGACTCAAATATGAAAATAATGCTAAATTTTGATTTGTGGATTTTCCTGTTTGGGAATCCATGAAGGTGTTTCTGATAATAAATAATGTTCATGGAAAATTGAATGGCCCATAAAGCTTCAGTAAACTGTTAGCGTTATATCATCTATTTTCTAAATATGATAATTAAAGATACAGTAAAAACAATCTGTTCAAAAGTTTTTCCTTAAAAGTGGGTCAATTCAAGACAGAAATAGAACTCAACAAATTGATATTATTTTAACCAGGTACACAGAAGAAAAATGTCTTTAGATGAAAATGGAGACTAGATCAATGTAATACATTTTATGCCAGTGCTGAATTGAGGCTCTAGGTGAAATTCTCATCTATAAAGAATCCTCAGTGAAAATGTACAAATCTTTAAAAACCAGGACTTTTAACAGAGGAAATGATGAAGGCATAATCACGTCAGTGAACTCACTTTGTATTGAAGTTTACAGGTTCATCTAACTTCATTAAGTTTTCTTCCCCTTATTATTGCTGAGACAGAAAGATGGCAGGTGAATGTAGAAATTAATCCATTAGAGTGAACATGTTTCCATTTCAAAGTATGTTAATTTCGTTTCTACTTTGTCAGCTTTAATTTGTCACTGAACCTAAAATGGGATAATTGCGCCAGCATTTATGTTCTCATACGTAGTGAAGGTTTTTCGTAATTTTATAAAATTACATTTAGATTCCGTTGACACTGCTTAATGTATTACAGGGTAACATGTGTTGAGACTTAGCTCCCAACATGTCAAATTAAATCAAAATATAAATTAATTCAATGACAACTCTGTGTTGATATTTGCTCATTATGCTGTAAATAGATTGTGTGTGGAAACTCAGCAATTTAACCTAAAATTATACAAAGTACATTGACCATGAAACCATTATTTGTTTTTAATATGTTGGATGTTCACTGTGCCAAACTACTGGTATAAAGATGCTTTATCTTTTTGGAATGGGGCAAGGGAAGAGGAGAGCTATGCGAAGATGGAGACATAAAGACACCTGATAATAATCAGGGCTGCTTTCAAGGATTCTATCCTCTGTTAATTCACCTTGAGCAGTCAAGATGGAACTGAAACAGCTTTGAAAATTAACAACATAGAAATTTTAGTCCTCAAAATATATATTTCTGGTACATCTCCATCTCTAAGTTATTTGATTAAAAGACACTTATTCTTAGGAAAGATACCTTTTATCAATCACACCTTACTATAAATGAAAATATCTCACAGATAAAGGAATTTGTTACGATAAGTAGGATAAGAAGGGATAAAGCCAGAGAAGCTGTGACACCAATACAAAATGAATGAAAAAATTGTAAGTGAGAATAAGGGCAAATAATTTTTTAAATTGTTTAAAAGATTTATTTGAGAGAGAGAGGGTGAGAGTGCGAGCACAAGCTACAGGAGGGGCTGAGGGGGAAGGGGAGAGAGAGAGAATCTTAAGTAGGCTCCACACTGAGCAAGGAACCCGACTTGGGGCTAGATCTCACAACCCTGAGATCATAACCCGAGCTGAAATCAAGAGTCAGACACTCAACCAACTGAGTCACCCAGGCACCCAAAGGGCAAATAAATTTTAATAGTTCTAAATCTTACACTCACACCTTTTCACTCCTTTTATGTCATCTACTGTATTAAATCACTGACTTCGTATAATTTAGTAATTACTTCCCATTAAGGATATCTATGATACTTCCTCTAAAATGCCAAGACACTACAAAATTTAAGGGAAAAAAAAAATCATCACTTAACATGAAACTAATAAAAGTCTCCTAGAAAATATTTTCAAAATATTTTAGACTACATAAGTAGTTTAGGGTATTTTGTTCAAAATAAATTTATAATACATTTATTATATTTATATTCCTGAATATGAAATTAAATTTCCATAAAATTTTATAGGTTTTTATTTTCTTCCGAAATAGCTCATCAAAATAGTACAAACTAATTATAATTCCCTTATTATGGCTGTTAAAATAAATTAGTACATTTTATTCACACTGATGTCACTGCCAAAAAAATTAAAAACTGTATAGAATCTGTGCCCAAAGTTGTGTCAAACTGAAAGACCAGAATATTCTTGTGAATGTTACTTATGAAAATCACTGGTTTCTACAATGAAGTTTCCTAAGCTCATCTATTTGATGAAATAATCATTAAGATCTTATATTTTTATTTGTGGATATATTACTTTTTATTGCCTAAATCATCTTGCCTTTATTCTTGTCGTGTTTGCACTGAATTATATGGTTTCAGACAAGGAATATGGAATTTATCATGGTCTATGTTTTATTTTATAGAAATTTGTAAAAAAAATCTATTTTTAATATGCTGACAGTTTCCTTCTTTTTTCATAAATTCCCAGTGATTCCCACACCAAAGAAAAGGAATTAAAACTCAAATCTATGAATATTAGTTATGAAAGTGAGAGTTGGGCAAAGAGCCATATTTATAACACACAAATGCTTTCTAAAATGTGGCTATTTTTCCAGTCATTGTAACACACATGAAATTGGTTTTTGGTTATGACCATATTAAACTACAAACACTTTACCTCTTGAAGATATTTTGATTATAAAACATAATACATTGTTGTGGTAGAAGCTTACCTTCTATTAAAATTCTGGTATATTTCTTTGCAGTCATACTATAATTTTATATAACAATTTTAAACATACTTAGTATGGAAATGTTTAATGCTCTTTAAAGGAAGACAACACACAATACTACCTAAAGAGCAAACAACATTGCTTTTATAGATTCCACAGAGCTGTGATTTTGATTGAGTTATATAAGATTAAACCTAATTGTTCATGAATGATTAACAATGCATTATATCATAGAGAATGTATGGATAAGTAATCATGGCAAAGTATATTAACTGAATGAATGCATTTTAAATGTTATTTTATCAGCTGAGTAATAGTTAATTACTGTAAATGTTTATATTTTTATGAATATATATTTTCAACTTTACTGATCCCTCATTAACTCACATGGTTTTTTAGTTAGCTTTCTTGGGTTATCTAGCCATAAAATGATACAATTTAGAATAATGCTATGTATCCTTCTCTTCTCTCAATCCAGTTTTACATACAACTTCCCAATATTAAATATTATATTGTTTAAATTCTAAGATATACTTTTTCATATTTTTAACACTTCTGAAATATAGAGGATCTTATATTTGTTACATACACTTAATGTGATTGTGTTTTTATTTTATTTTATTTTTAAATATTTTTATTATTTATTTACTTGAGAGAGAGAGAGTGCTTGAGCAGGGGGAGGGACAGAAGGAGGGGTAGAAGCAGACTCCCCGCTGAGCGGGGAGCCCGATGCAGAGCTGGATCCTAGGACCCTGGGATCATGACCCGAGCAGAAGGCAGACGCTTAAATGACTGAGCCACCCAGGCGCCCCTGTGATTGTGTTTTTAAAAAACAATTATTAAATTGAAAATATTAAATTTTGCATTATCTTGAAGTATGAGCAATATGATCATTGTAATAGTTATAGTAACATTTTTCCTTTCCTGTTTTTAACATCAATAATTCTACTAGTCCAACTTACACTGTGACAATACTAAAGACTAACGTTTACTGAGAACTTAACATCTATAAAGGATTGTTCTAAGTGCATTATACCTACTAACTTAAAAACCCTGGGAGGAGGTACTATTTTTATACATATATTTCTAGTGAAGAAACTGCAACACAGTAAATCTGCTAAGGTTTATGCAGCTGGTACATGGTAGAATTTGGGGTTGGGGTGGATTAACAATCTGTCTTCCAGCTTAGTATCTATGCTCTCAAACCTTCTTAGTATAGCTGTCAGCTGACAGTTTACTACAAATAATGATTATGTTAATGTCGTTATGCTTAAAGCCTAATTCTTTAATGACTCTTTTTCCTTTTTAAAACGGGGATGGACTTTAGCTTTTATTAAATCAATATTCAGGAAGTATTCAATAATCATATAAACATTCTTATTTGTCATCCAAATATGTTTTATGATCAATTTTTCTTTTGTAAGTTGGATAAAATGTAAGGTAAAAAACTCACTTTTGGACAAAAATGTAGAGATAAACTTATTTTTACTGGTATTTTTTATTTATGGGGTGTTTTTTTACCTTCATTAATTTTATTCTTAAATTCCATGGGAATATTTATTAAGTTTTATCCATCCTGGGAATAGATTATTTGTTTGTGGCATATTGTTCTGTTAGTTTATTGGCTTTATTGCTGTTTCTAACAAAGTGAAATGTATTTACAATTATTCGTTCCAGCATTCTCGGGGTTTCCCCTGTAGACCAATCAATTCTAGCCAGGGGCAGCATGAACTGGCATACAAGTGTTCCATTTCTTTTCTTCACTGTGAAATATATGAAGTATGTTTATAAACTGTAAAAATCAAGTGAGATATTCTACATTTTAAAGATATTGTACCTCTTTGTTCAGAAGATGATACCTCCATTCATCTAGTAAAGCTTTATTACTTTATTGTCATGAGAGGCTCACAATTTTTATTCTGTTGATATATTTTCTAGCAGCCTCAAGCTGGTACATACAATCCATCTACTTTTGTATTTTTTTTGCATTCATCATCAGTCTTACCACATTTTATTTCTAATTGTGATCATTTATCTTTACATTTTGGTGTGAGAAAATTTCTATGTAAGCAATCATACCTCCTTCAAAGAATGACTGTTTCATATGGTGTATTTCTTATAACTATTATTTCTTCTTATTTATCTAACTGCAGTGGCTAAAACTTAACAGGGAAATGTTAATATGGTGTAGGTAGATATCATGATCTTCTTCATGATTTAAAAGAAATATATTCACATATAACTTTGAAGGATGCTTTTTATTTAACACCTTTCTTCACGTCTGGTAAATGACTTTCTAAGTTTCTTTATTACAAATGGATACTATTTATTTTTATTTTGTGTGCATATATTAATGTGTTTACTTAACTTTTAGCCTTACTCTGTTAATGTGTACATTGTATTAAAATATTTTCTAATATTAAACAAACTATGAATTTCTGGGATAAGTAAATCTTGGTTATTATATTCTGGTTTTGTTTGGTTTTGCTAATCTATTGTTCAGGAATTTTGCATCTCTGCTTATCACTGAGATTGGTTTATAATTTCAATTTTTGTCCTGCTGTCTAACTTTAAATCCAGCATCATATAAAGAGGCAGGTGTTCCCTTTTTTCTATTCCCCGGAAGAGACTATAAAAGTAGGATATATCTGAGATATAAATTTTTAGGGTAATGCAACTACAAAGTTATCTGAAGTTAGTGCTTTTGAAGAAATACTTTGAATTCCAGACTTAATTTATTTGATTGCTATATACCTTTTTCCCTTAATTATTTTTTTCGGATTTTATTTATTTATTTATTTACTTGAGAGAGAGAAAGTAAGCAAGCATGAGTGGGGGAGAGAAGCAGAGGGAAAGGGAAAAGCAGACTCCACACTGAGCGTGGAACCTGTTGCTGGGCTTCCTCTCAAGACCCTGAGATCACAACCTGAGGCAAAATCAAGTCAGTCACTTAACCAACTGAGCCACGCAGGTGGCCCAACTTTTCTTTAATTCTGTTTCTACTTGAGATAGAATTTGAAATTTACTTTCCCTAGGGAATTATCCAATACATCTAAAATTTCAAGGTTATTTTCATAAAATTATTCATTCCCTGAATACATGTTTAATTTCTTTTTTTTTAAGATTTTATTTATTTAAAATAGAGAGAGCTCATGAGAACTCAAGTAGGGGGGGAGGGGAAGGGACAAACAGACTCCATGCTGAGTGGGGAGCCCTACGCAGTGCTCGATCTCACAACCAGTATCATGACCTAAGCCAAAAGCAAGAGTCGTACACTTAATCCAAATGTGCCCCCATGTTTAGTTTTTTATACATGTATAGTTCTCCTTTTTTATGCCTCAGATCAGTTATTTGTAACCTTATTCTCTCGCTTATTATGGTCCTTGAATAATTTGAGCTAGTAATGTGCCTTTTCTTAGTTTTTTCAAAAAACAACTTTGGTGTATACATTCTATAGTATGTCTGTTTCTAAACTCATTAATATTTATGTTTATTATTTCATTTATTTTATATTCTTTTATTTTATCTGTTGTTCTTTTTCTTGCTCCTGAAATAAATTACTTAGCTTATTAATTTTCAACCTTTATTTTTAATATGAATATTCAATATTATACATTTTCCCTCAAGTATCACTTTAGAAGCATCACACATATTGATATGTGATAGTTTAACAATTGTCTACTGTAATATTTTCTAATACCACTTATTTTTTTAAACTCATGATTTATTTAGAAGTGTTCATTTTTGTTATTTCCAAGCATATATACATTTTCTTATAGTTCACTTATTGTTGATTTCACTTATGTTCAGAAAATCTGAAGTGTGTTCAAGCTGTCTTAATGATTTTGAATGTGGTAAATTTTAATAAAATTTCATGATTGATTAAAACAAATGAGAATTCTCCTAATTTTGGTTTCAATGTTCTTTATTGGCTATTATAAGCAGGAGCAAATTTATTTATCAAGAAAGAAAATTTATTATTTAATTCATTATTTTTTTAAAGATTTTATTTATTTGAGAGAGTGAGAGAGAGAAAGAGCACGAGCAGGGGGAGGAGCAGAAGGAGAAGCAGACTCCCCACTGAGCAGGGAGGCCCACACGGGGCTCAGGCTTGATCACCATGACCGGAGCCAAAGGCAGATGCTTAACCAACTGAGCCACCCAGGCGCTCCTTGTTTAATTCATTATTTTTGAAGTAGTTATGCCTTACAGAGGAAACAATCTTAGTAAATGCAATCACAAAGTGATGATAATAGACCAAAAAAAAAAAAATCTATCTTCCTCTGCGGCACCAGACTTAATGACTCCATTTTACATAATACATGACATGAAGCTTTCGTGACACATTGTATTACAATTTTGCAATTGAGTTTCATTCTCTGCATTTTTATAATGTTTTTTTATACTTCACTTTCATCCAAAAGAGCCACTCAATGACTAGGTAAATAATAGCAGATCTCTTTAAGATAAATTAGATGTTTCTCAAAACATGTTAGCATTGTCAAACAAATGTCTTTAGCTAATATTGGCTACTGCCATTTTTTAAATTATCATAATGTTCTTTCACTCTAAGAATATTTGTTACCCAAAACTGGTTTATATATTTGAAATATATTGTATTTTAAAGCAAAAATCATGTTATTTTCTCTTTGAGTAGATACTGTTATTAGAGACCAAAGGTGAAACCACAAATAAGGTAGCAGCACTGTCACAGAAGGACTCTTGCCATTTCGGTTCCTGGTGAGTTCATTATGATATCGGAACTACCGAATACTCAGTAAATATCGGTTATTCTCACTATATTGCTTCTCAGGCAGATTATTGATCAGTGTGACAGAAAAATACAATCCAAAAAATTCAGAGCAATCCTCTGTCACTGCATATGAACTTACCAAATTTCAAAAACATTTACTAAAAACTCCCATCTCTACAAGGACTTGTTCTCGACATTATCACCAGTGTTAAAAGTTAAATCATCATAAAAATACAATTTGAACTTGTTTGAACAATAACTTATTTTGGCAAGCAATGTTCGATTCTTCTACATTTTGTTATATATTGTATATGCAAAGCTTTCAGTGAAGGAAGGTAAGAAATGAGAGATGAAGTTGGACTTCAATTAGCTGATTTTCATTTAGATAATATAAAGCAATTATAAATAATAGAGGCATATCATCTTGGGCAAACATATTATTCTTTAATCATCCCATGTATCAAAGAAGCCAGGAATTCATGAAGAGATATGCTAGGGAAAATTTGATATATTTCTAAATGTTTTTCCCTTCTTAAAGAAAATAGTCTACATCATATATTATACTAAAAAATTGAAGGTATTCTTGCTCTTTCTGTAGTGTGTGTATTTAATAGATCCATATACACAAATCTACCTGTGTACTTGAACTCATATTAGCCTTAGGCTAATTTAATGTGGTAGATTGGACTGTTTTTCAAAATATGTTGTATCTATTCCTGAGCTCTTGAAGTCAGTTCTGACTGTGTGGCTTCTCTTGGGCAATAAAATGTGAGTGGCAGTTATGAGTGTGTCCCCAAGAACTTTAAGAGTCATGTTTCCAACCTCCTCTTTACTCTTCTCTGAGCTCAAGAATGGCCCAGACAGAAACTAATCCATCTGCCTGAGTCCCAGAGTGAAAATACATTGAACTGATCCACAGCTGGACTTCAATGGATATGTAACAAACAGATGACTGCAAGGCATTGCCCATTCTCCCCTCTTTTAATGGGAATATTTATTGGAAGTTACCTTCCCAGCATTAATACATTGAGTGTCTAGGTGATATAACTTGCATAAATCTCTAGATCAGGAGAATCCACACCCCAAACCAATGCAGAAATCATCCTGAAGACTTTGGACTTTAAGCATGGTGCTGTGATGGATGAGACATTTAAGTTCTATCTCTTGGGAAGAAAGTAGGGGTGTTTTATATGCAGAAAGAAGGTAAATGAATATATGTGATAGTGGGAATAAATTGTGGGAGAATATATTATTGTTCAAATTATTTACTGTCCTTTCCAGTGGATGATAGATCGTGAATTTGCCTTAGTTATTGGGAAGAGTACAAGTGACACATATCATTTCTAAGCAGAAGCTTAAAGATCCATCATGTAGTACTACCATGCTTCCCTTTCCCTGTGTCACAATAAAAGCAGTATCCTACTTAGAGACTTCTCTAACAGCTGAGGACCTAAAATGAGGATGTGGGCAGCAGTACTCTAGGTAGCACGGATCAGTATGTAACATGAGTGAAAAATAAATGCCTGTTGTAAGATAGTAAGATTCTGGGGTTATTTACTAACTGCAACATAAACTAAGCTGAATCACAAATGCATGAAGTAATCATAATCCAGTATTCTGAGAGGGAATTATTCCTAGGTGTAAATTAAGGACTCAGTCTTGAAAAGAGCACAAGTATAAGATTAAGATGCATATACCACTGTCCAATTTCCTTTTGTCTCTCTTATCTTTGATAATCAGCTGATCATGGCTAAATGGACAATTTTGATATGAGAAAGATTCAGATGACTATTTTCCTCCATACGTCTTATCTATCTTTTAAATTGTTTCTGGTTTACCTTTTTAAAAACCTCATTTGAACATTATGCCCCTAGTCCCAAGCCAACGTCATGTTTACTGAGAAAATTTGGCTAAATACTTGTTCTATGAATCTCATAAAACAAATAATTAGAACAATATTTACAGAGAGAAAAAAATGAATTTTAAATAATCACCAGCCATTATTTTCAGTGGAAACTTAGAAAGTATATTCTTCAATAATATGTGTTGTTTTGCTAACCTAAAATTATTATTCAATGAACTATATGGTAACAGCCATAGTTCCTAGAGGGATATTTTTAGGACATCTTAATCAGCTATAGAATATGAAGCTTCTCATAATCATTAAGGTGCACCTGTTAACATTTTTTATCCTAATACATGATGATGTGAAAAAAATCATTTTTCCATACAAAGTTAGTGCTTTACTATAGTTCTTTAAATGTATAAATTGTGTGGGAAAAATGGGAAAATGTATTCTCCAAGATTTGTTTTATTTCTCTCTCTATAAAACATACAGTGAGAATAGACTATGTATAAGACACACTGTTAAATGCTGATAATTTGAAGGAGCATATGATACATTTTGTCCTTAAGAAATCCTTGGCAATTCTGGGTAAGAAAAATCATTGTTCAAGGAAAGAAAAATGTTATGGCCTAACACATAGAACAGTTTTAATGCCAAGTAATTGGTATGGATAGAAAATTCTACAAATTTCAAAGGAGTGAACAATCTTCAAGTACAGGCAGAGTGAGTAAAGATTTTACGAAGGGAATGGGATCAAGGTCTATTTGAAGATGGGTGGATATAAGCAAATGAAGTAAGGAGATACCAGGTTTTTTTGAAAGAAAAAACTTGAAAATAAAATGACCATCGCACTTTTAGGGAAACTCAAAGACTTACTTTAGCTAGGACAGATCATTTGTAAAGGGGAATAATGAAAGATAAGGAGCCCTTAAGTTTTTTTATAAAGGGGGTGACATCTAGAGGCACCTGGGTGGCTCAGTTGGTTGAATGTCCAACTCTTGAATTAGGTTCAGGTCATGATTTCAGGGTCATGAGCTGGAGCCCCACAACAGGCTCTGCACTGGGCATGGAAGCTGCTTGGGATTCTCTCTATCTCTCTCTCACATCCTCTACCCCTCCTCCCATCCTCTCTCTCTTCCTCTCTCCCTCTCTAAAAAATAAAAAAGAATAAAGAATAACAAAGAGGGTGACATCTAGGACAATATGAAAGTTAAAGCGTTGAGGAGACTTTATTCTGACGTTATTATACAGGGAAGGGTCAACAAGGTTTGGTGACTGAAAGAATGATCAGTAAGAAGGAATACCCAATGACGGTCCCCAGAGTGTTGTTTTTCCTGAATGGTGGTAAAACAAATGTGTAACAGGTGTATTTCAAGTGAACAGTAGATTGATGGAAAGGGGCAGGTAGAGAAAGAATAGTTTTAAGTTCATGACACTTTGAGTTTAAGGTGCTAATGAGTTATTCAAAAAGAGGTGTACAGTTTAACTCTATGCAGAGAAGAATAACCTTCAATAAGTCAGACTTTAAATATAGGTTTGGGAGATTTTACACAGAGTCATGTTTATAGGGGTGAACACCCAAAGGGGTACATGAAAAGAGAGGGGACTGGAGACCTTTAATAAACACAAGGAAGATAACTTGATTGAAGAGACAGAAAAGAAACTAAAAACAAATATAAGAAGAATGACAAGAGAATAATGTCAAGAATATAAGGGAACTCAAAACCTCAATGAGATACCACCTCACACCTGTCAGAATGGCTAAAATTAACAAGTCAGGGAATGACAGATGTTGGCAGGGATGTGGAGAAAGGGGAACCCTCCTACACTGTTGGTGGGAATGCAAGCTGGTGCAACCACTCTGGAAAACAGTATGGAGGTTCCTCAAACAGTTGAAATTAGAGCTACCATTCGATCCAGCAATTGCAGTACTGGTATTTACCACAAAGATACAAATGTAGGGACCTGAAGGGGTACGTGTACCCCAATGTTTATAGCAGCAATGTCCACAATAGCCAAACTGTGGAAAGAGCCAAGATGTCCATCGACAGATGAATGGATAAAGAAGAGGTGGTATATATACACAATGGAATATTATGCAGCCATCAAAAGGAATGAGATCTTGCCATTTGCAACGACGTGGATGGAACTGGAGGGTGTTATGCTGAGTGAAATAAGTCAATCAGAGAAAGACATGTATCATATGACCTCACTGATATGAGGAATTCTTAATCTCAGGAAACAAACTGAGTGTCACTGGAGTGGTTGGGGGTGGGAGGGATGGGGTGGCTGGGTGATAGACATTGGGGAGGGTATGTGCTACGGTAAGCACTGTGATTTATGCAAGACTGTTGAATCACAGATCTGTACTTCTGAAACAAATAACGCAACATATTTTAAGAAAAAAGGAAAAGAAGAAGATAACAGGAGAGGAAGAAAAGGGGAGTAAGTCAGAGGGGGAGACGAACCATGAGAGATGATGGACCCTGAAAAACAAACTGAGGTTTCTAGAGGGGAGGAGGGTAGGGGGATGGGTTAGCCTGGTGATGGGTATTGAGGAGGGCACGTTCTGCATGAAGCACTGGGTGTTATGAACAAACAATGAATCATGGAACACTGCATCAAAAACTAATGATGTAATATATGGTGATTAACATAACAATAAAAAATAAAAAATAAAAAACGAAGTAAAAAAAAAGAATATAAGGGAACATACAATTTTCAAGAGTGAATCATCAAGACTGTCAACACATTCTAATACAGAAGGCAGAGGTAAAGACAAAAAAAAAGCAACTGAGAAAAAAGGGAATTAATATTGATGTTGATGAGCACTGATAAATGTATAGGATTGTTGAATCATTATAAGGTACACCTGAAACTAATATAACACTGTATGCTAATTATACTTAAATTTTAAAAAAGTTTTTAAAAGATAGTGGTGTAATAATATACTTAGTAAATCAATAACAGCTATAAGTATAACAAGGAGTAGGGTATAGTCAGAATAACGAGGATCAAATAAACTGAGTGTGAATTTTATTAGATTTTAGAAAGGACTGCAAAATGTGAGACTGTCAGCTATTCCCCACGGTGACTGCCATCTGGTCACCATCAGAAAATAATTGCTAGAAAGCAGAGCTTGGCTACCTTAATAAATGTCGTAACTGTAGAGATGCATCTAAATTTCTATTTTTCAACTTGTATCTTTTTATTAAATTGACCTATGAATTTGTGTTAAAACAAAATAAGATTGTTAAAAACCAAATAAAACATTATCTTGCCTCATCCTTGACATGTTCATCTCTCACTACTCTTTCCCCTGTTGATTATTCCCATATTTTTAAGTACTATACTTATGTTGCTATATTCTTCCTTTACCAATGTAGTAAATGAGGTTGGCTTTTTTTGGTTATGGTGTATTTGACCGAGCCCAGTTTATCTTTTACCCTCAGCAAAATTACATCACCAAATTTAGATACTCTATTGCTTTGTTTTGGTATATTTAAATAATGTTATTTATATTTTTTATTCCTTATTCCACAGAATATATACAATATTAGTGACACTAAGCATTAAAATATCAGAATATGA
Organism: Callorhinus ursinus; assembly: GCF_003265705.2. Taxonomy (NCBI): domain Eukaryota; kingdom Metazoa; phylum Chordata; class Mammalia; order Carnivora; family Otariidae; genus Callorhinus; species Callorhinus ursinus. The sequence continues at coordinate 32,710,903 of NW_027397067.1, forward strand.
ATATCAATACCCTTATAATTTTCTTTCTTCCTTCTCCTTTGACTATCCAATTTTCTCTTGGGTACTTTTACTTTCCTATTGTCAAGATTGATCCCATTAAATCAGTACAATTACATTCTCTGCTCTTTGGCTTTTAGTTGATTTTAACATTTGTAATAAATGTACTTTTATGGTTTCATGGTATTATAAAATATTGATTATTGTAATAATCATATAATTGGTCAATGTAATTATATATATTTATATATGAAATATAAAATTTTTATATATAATTTTATAATTTTATAATATTATATATATAATTTATATATAATTTATATATATAATATTATATATATATAATTTATATATAAATTATATATATAATTTATATATAAATTTATAAATATAAAATATTTATATATAAAATATAAAAATATAAAAATATAATTTTGAGAATTCTACTATTCAATTCTTAGAAGGTTTTATTTTTCTTGATATTACTAATTTCCTTTAAGAAAAAACTTAATCTATTTCCTTTTTTCATGTATTTTCAAATTCCACCATTATGGTATCTAAATCTATGGACATCCTACCTCCACCCACATCATTGCAAATGGCAAGATTTCATCATTTTTTTATGGTTGAGTAATATATTATTGCATATATGTATCACCTCTTCTTTATCCATCCATCAGTCAATGGACATTTGGGTTGTTTCTATAATTTGGCTATTGTTGATAATCCTGATAAACATTGGGGAACATGTGTCCCTTCGAATTAGTATTTTTGTATCATTTGGATATCTAGTAGTGCAATTGCTGGGTCATAGGGTAGTTCTCTTTTTAACTTTTTGAGGAACCTCCATACTGTTTTCCAGAGTGGCTGCACCAGTTTGCATTCCCACCAACAGTGTAAGAGGGTTCCCCTTTCTCTGTATCCTTGCCAATGTCTGCTGTTTCCTGTGTTGTTCATTTTCGCCATTCTGACAGGTGCGAGGTGTTATCTCATTGTAGTTTTGATTGTTTTTTCCCTGATGATGAATGATGTTGAGCATCTTTTCATTTGTCTGTTAGCCATCTGTATGTCTTCTTTGGGAAAAAAAATCTATTCATGTCTTCTGCCCATTTCTTAACTGGATTATTTGTTTTTTGGGTGTTGAGTTTGGTAAGTTCTTTGTATGGTATTAAGGCAGGCCCTTGTGATGAGCACTGGATATTATATGTAAGTGATGAATCATTAAATTCTACTCCTGAAACCAATATTACACTATATGTTAACTAACTGGAATTTAAAGAAAAACTTAAAACATTAAAAAAATCTATGGACATCAATTATCTTCCCAGGGCAATTTTTCTTTTTGTCCCAATCTTGACATTTAAACCTATGTATCCATTTTATTCTGGACTTTCCTTCATTGCTTCACTGGTTTAAATCTATTTTTTGATTTTTGTTTACTCCTTCATTTTGCTGAAGTACCTCTTAACATGCTAAGTAGGATACATAATAAATAAGAATTATGATGTCTTAAATGTCTAAAGGGTCTTCCACTCAATCTTCACACTTGACTGACAATTTCTCTAGGCAGAGACTTATCAATAGAAAAGTAAAGACCTTTGAAAACATTTTTTTAAGTAAGTACATGGCCGACGTGGGACTTAACTCATGACACTGAGAGCAAGAGTCACATGCTTTACCAACTTAGCCAGCCAGGCACTCCTGGAAGCATTCTTCACTGTCCTCTTAAATCCACTGTTGCTGTTGAAATTTTGAAGTCAAGTCCATTTATTTCCTTTATGTGTAGGTGGTCTGTTTTGTTTCTGACTTGTTTGCTTTCTCCCTCTGGAATTTTAGAATCTTCTCTTTAGCCTTGGTGTTCCTGATTTTTCCCAATATAGTGAATGGGTGTCTAGTCTAAATAGGTCTTTTACTCCAAAGTATTGTGCTCTTCATCCTAGAAAATTCCCTGCATTATTTCTCTGATGATTTTTCCTTATGTTTCTCTATTCTCTCTTCCTCAAATACCAATTTAGTTGGAAGTCTGACCTCCTGCTTTAATTAACTACACTTAAATAATATTTCCTGATTTCCTTTGTCACATATATTTCTGGGATATTTCTTTTTCCTTATCTTCCAACCATTCCACTGAATTTTATTGCTACACTCACACTTAACATTTGTTAAAAAAAAAAAAAAAGACAACTGTCCCTAATGGAGTCACTGTGTTAAGCCCCATGTCAACAAACCAAGACTTAATACCTAACCTAACTGCAGTTTCAACCTCTCCCAGGAATGTAACTTAACCAGTCAATCTGAAATTACTTGGTTAGCTCTAATGAGATAATCTACTCTATAGACCTATTCTGTTCCCTTTAGGAGGGTGACCTTGCCTGAAACAATGCATTCTTTATAATAATTTCCTTTTTACACTCTCTTTCTGCCTCTAAGAACTTTTCCTTTTCTATAGCTTGTTAGAGCTCCTTCCTGTTTCTTGGTGGGATGCTGCCCAATTCATGAATTGCTGAATAAAGCTAATTGATCCTTAAGTTTATTTAGTTGAATTTTTGTTGTTTAACCCATTTAAAATAATTCTTTCTTTTGTTCTAATCATTCCATTGTATTGCATCTTACTCTTATTTTTGTTTTGTTTTGTTTTGTTTTGTGGAGATACAAAATCTCCTTCAATCTCTCCAACGCTACAGATTTAAATTTTCAATTTAAAAATTTTTTTCTTTGATTCCACAGTTAGCACTACTACAACAAAGTGATCTTGTATGCTTGAATACACTGGGCTCTTTCATTTTACAAATTTTTGTCTAAAACCTGGCAATTTTCAGCCCTAAGAATGAGACAATGAAAAGCTGAGTGTGACTTCTAAGTAGTGGGCATGGCTTACCAATTATTATTCTCAAGAGAAGGAGGACCTCATACTTTGGGACTCTAAAACAAAAATGCATTCCAGTCTCCTCTTATAGACTATAAGATAATATTAAAATTAAACTATGAGACAGTATTAAAATTAAGCTTATCACCATCTCCTGGAATGGGGCCCATAAGATTTCATAGCTCTGCAAGTGATTTTAGATGTACACAGGGTGAAGAACCACTGCTAAGAATAGCAACATGTTTTATTTGTCTTTGATATTTTAATCTCTGATACAGTGCCTGACATGGAGTGATTAAGATGTTAAAAGGGTATGATATCAGCACATCAAATTTTATTAATCAAAATTAAATGACTTTAAAATACACTTTAAGCTGATATTTCAAAACTCTGAAAATAAAGTTATATTTTATCAAGCAATTCAGGTTCATGTTTAGAAAATGCTTCTAAGGTATATTTAGCAATGATCTGTACAAACCAATCCATGGAGAAAACATTATATGCAAGTGAATATACCTATCTTCATATGTGTATATTGCTCTATGAATAACTAGCTACACACAAAACCAGACACACATAATCAGACTTAAACACACACACTGATAGAGCCACATTGTATGTTACATTTTGGTATTTGGGGTTTCACTAATCAGGGGACTAAAAGTTTTCAGAAATTAAGTAAGACTGCTGTGAAACATGATTTCAAAAAGGTTGATGGAAACTAAGTAAATATTAAGCCTGCTGTCATACAGGATTAGTTATATTTTTCCATCACATTGTTAAAATAAAAATAGAGAGAAGGAGAAATGAGGGAAGGAAAAAAAAATACCAAACAAAATAGATCTCATCTGAATTTGAAGCCAGAGATTAGCATGGCAGGTAGACAAAGGTTTTGCTAAAGAAACCATTAGTAGAGAGCTTTGGATTCTATTGCCTGACACTGGCATTGAGAGAAAAAATACATATGGATAAGCTGTTAGATTGATAGCTTTATTTCATAATGAAAGCAGATATCCAGAAATAGATTCTAATTCAAAAGAATAGGAGAGTGTTTTGTTTGTTTTTGTTGTGGTGGTCAGAAGCCATCTCAGAACTGTCTGGATAATAGAGATTGTTATGGTTGAGGTTTTAGGTTATAAAGAAAGCATTCAGTACCATTATCTGAGAGAATTTAGCACAGAGAATTCCATATAAAAGTTAATTTATAACATATTAGGTCACAGATTCCATTTGAGAAAAAGAATTAAAATTGAATACTTGGTAAATGTGGCATGAATTACTTGAAAACTCAATACAAATAACTTGACAACTAGGTCAGCACTTTGTTACATAACCTAAGTGTCATGCATGCGAATCCTCCTTTTAAAAAGGCAGCCATATTTGTCCTCACCTATGTCTTCATAAGGACATCTTGTTATATGGTAGTTTAGCCAAAGACAGACTTATTCAGCCTCATTTAAAAAAAAAAAAAAAAAAAAACCTCACAGGATGTCCCTTCTGCAACAGGAACAGGATAGTAGCTTTGACCTGGCTAATCAACAGAATACTCTTACAACTGCAGGACAATTTTCAAGAAACAATGTATTTGAAGGTGTTTATGATATTAGGTATGCACCTTCCATTTTTCAGCAATGCACAGATATTTGGATATGAGACATGTCAAAGAAAAATGCACTGTAGAGAGTTAAACAGACAAGGGATACTTCATTCCACAATATTGCAATAAGGAAGAGAGATTGAACTCTACCGAAAGAAAAGGCAGGAGGAATTTTTAACACTTGATGAGCTAGTGGAAAAGTACTGGAGAACGTTAAGTGGGAGGTTCACCAATGTGATTAGGCCATCTGTGTTTGCTAATTGTCACTTATCAAAGTTAGGCTCCTACACTCAGAGACTGGGAGAAAGGGGACGCTCTCTCCTTCAATGATTACATTTTAATGGGATGGGTCCCAGATCCTTGAAAAAGACATTCCTAGGATATAAAACTGTCAAAGAACTGGAAGATTTAGATCAGAAATAGACAAAGAATTTATAACTGAAATTTTTCTGGAGTAAGTAGTCTTAAGAAAAGGGAGATCAGGAGCCTATTGTCAGGAAAAAAACCTGTGTAAAATTTAGTCAAGATGAAGCGAATTTTTAGGCAACCTTGGTTAGACATAAAGCAGAAAGATGAGCTTTCAGGATGCCAAGAGTCTGTCACTATTACTTATCAAGTAGCATTTCCACAGTACATCCACTAAATGTGGGGAACTGCCTGATTCCAATCCCAGCTTTGCTACTTAACTTGCTGTTTAGTCTTAAGCCATAGTTTGATCATATTAAAATGGAAGAAACAAATATTAAAGTGAAATAATGCAGCATTTTTCCCAAGTTTTGTTAAACCAGGCATCTTGATTAGAACATCTAGATTAGAGATAGATAAACTCCAGGGTGGGCAGACCTTGAAAAGAATCAAGCCAAAGCAAAAATCTTTTGCATGATGAAATAAAAGGTATTTGCTGTTTCCTTTGCAGGACAGATGATGGGAGGAAAGTCTGGAAAAGGAGACAAAGAAGCAAAGTCAGACGAGAATGGAGAGAAGGCCCGGCCCCTGACAGGAGTATGGAGCCTAAAGAGAACAGTGGCTGAGGGAGAAATTGCTGGAGGCAAGAAGGACAGAAGGACTTTGAAGAACACGTATGTCCATCAGTCAATTTTAAATTGTTTATAGTTCTGGGAAGAGTTCTCTCCTTTGCTTTTCCCTGATGATGCCTCCCGTAAAGTCTTGCCACACACAGCTGTCCTGTGAGGGTGCTGCTTTAGGGGAATCAGTGAGATAGAGGTAAAAGAAGGGTCACATCATGTGAGAGAAAAGAGAGAGACAAAATTCAACACGAATTTGAAAGCACAGGTGGTCTACCACCACCAGAACCCCACTCCCGCCCTCTTCAAAAACAATGGAGGATGACAATTTTAAAAGGGAAAGCCAAGACAGTCAAAGTGACTGTTACCTGAAAGACAGCACCAAAAAGACACTCAGGCAGTTGACACTTGGGTTACATGAAGACAATAATTGTAATCTCCTGGGAAGGATTAGTGTATAGATTTAAATAGGTAATATAGGTGCCTAGTGTGAAGTCATGATGACCAGTTGTTGTTATCATCAGCCGTTATGAGTGTACTTAAGAAAAACCAGCAGAATCCACTAATAAGATCCTAAAGATCGTGGATCAAGCTCTTCAAGGGAGATCAGAGAAAGGGGTTTTTGTACATTTCCACAAAAACTCGCAATAAGATTTGAATTCCAAGGATATACACTAAATAATATGCTAAAATTTCTGTAGATACAAACGCAGAATGCAATTTCTACCATGGCCAGTATGTATCAAAAGTAGATTTTGCACTCCTGGTTTTTGAGCGGTTATCACAAGTGTATGTTTCTGTCAATGTTTCTGCCAATCACCAAAACTAAGGATTTAAATATATTATGTCATAGTTCCTGCAGGAACTATAAACAAAGCTCAGGTCCATTCTCTAGTCCTTGCTTTTGAATAGTTCTGAATGTAGATTTCAAAGATTTTTTAGCAGCCCCCAAAGTAAGTAAGAAATACAGCTTGTTTATTTCTTCATAACAGGCATTATGGTTACATATATATATGTAATTTCATATTAATTTATTCATTAATTCAACAATTATGAGAACTAACTATATTTAATGGGCAGATTTAACACCTATCCTCAAGAAATGTATAACCTAGCAGGAAAGACTATCAATCAAATATTTTTAAAATAGCCGATACTGTCTTTTCAGACATTTATGTTTACTTGGCTCTTCATTTTACAAAAATATAAACTGCCTCATGATGTTCTCTCAAGAAGGCATTGGTTCATATACTATTCCTGCTAACGTTGTCTTCTTGAGAAACAAGGTTTGAGACTCTTCCTAGATATCAAGGAAAGCCTCTCCTTTAGCAAAAGATAATTCTTGGGAAAAAATCTGGACACTCCATAAGCCCTATAAATAAGTACAAAAGCCATCATTTCATCACACAAAATTTACTGTTTTTTTAATTTTATTTATTTATTTATTTGAGAAAGAGAGACAGAGATAGAGACAGAGAGCACAAATGGGGAGGAGAGGGAGAAGCAGGCTTCCCGCTGAACAGGGAGCCCCAGGACCTCGGGATCATGACCCGAGCTGAAGGCAGACGCTTGACTGACTGAGCCAGGCAGGCGCCCCAAATTGTACTGTTGCGATTATATAAAAGGCAATATTTCAGAAAAGATGAAGTGCCATTTCCACAAAGGTTTCTGTTATTCAAGAAATAGGTATGAACTTCCTGATTTTGCCTAATAAATTGTTCTATACAACCTATATATGGTGTTAAGTTTTGTACTCTTGAACTTTAGTAATTTTAATTTAATGATATTCATCTAACAAAATGAACACAAGGGGGCCTCTATATCAATTAAATGTTCACTGAGAACAAGGCCTATACTTACTATAGTACGTGCTCTATATTTTACTTATTTCAAGGTTCTGTTATATACCCTATAAAGATTCCATATTAAATTCTTAAATATTAACATCTATGTCTTAATACTAATTTCTATGATTGAGAATATACACAAATGGTAAGCTAGAAAGTTAATATTTTGCATAACAATTATAGGGATATTTTCTTTACAAGGAAAAAAAATCAGTGTCGCTATTTTTTTTTAACCTTGGGTGAATGTCTACATTTGCTAAAGATGTCATTAAATAATTTCCCCTCTTCTCCAATGCCTCCAGCTATTCATCAGCCTTTGAGGAAAGAGCATGCTTTAAGCTTAACAGCAATAGGGGAAAACAGAATATGCTAAAGAAAGTGAATATAGGAACACATGAAAGCCATAAGCTGTAGAAGCAAAGATAAAATAGCTATCTCTTTCTGGAAAGAAAAAGGCAAAATAATTCAAGAGAAGACAAGTAGGGAAGAAGAACCACAAGTGTGAGATTAAAAATGAAATGCATCATGCATATAAATGTATGGATCAGAAAATGAGATGGCAGAACTCTTGAATGCTTGATCTTCAAAAACAGCAAAAAGAAAATGAAATGTTAAAAAAAAGAAAATAAGACAGTTTGCTTTAGATCATATACACATTTAAATCATCTGCTGGCTCTATTTTCCAGATTCAAGTTTTCTGGGGATGAATCTGTTAGTTTATAAGGTCTCATACGGTTTATCGTAAAGGATTTCCAACACTATTGAGAAAAGTTGAGCATAGTTGGATCAAATTTTTTTTAATTATATATGCAAGCACATGTATATGTGTATATTGTAGCTGTCTGTATATTAGGTTTAAATTGCCCTGAAGATAGTCATTTTAAAGTATCTGTGTTGCTTAATTTTAAAAACAACTATAAGACAAGTGTTTGTCTTCCTGTTTTAAAAAGTCAAAGTCTTAGAGAGTCATCAAGTAAATTGGCCAAAGTTAAACAGCTAACAAGTCGAGGTGGCTGTTATTTCAATGCAGATAATCTGATTTCAAAACCCCCTCTGTTACTTACTATTCTAAACAGACTCAAAAGAAAAAAAAAAAAAAAGGACAATTGTCTCTGCAATTCATTTTCAACATGCATGGCTTTACAATTTTATTGGTTATTAAAACTTCAATATTTAAAAATTTTAAGTACTTGTTCTCTCTTGCAAGATTCCTAAAAATTTTTGCAATTTACTGCTCCTTTTTTTTTTTTTCTTAAAAGAAGTATTATCATTTCAGGGCACCTGGGTGGCTCAGTCAGTTAAGCATCCAACTCTTGATTTCGGCTCAGGTCATGATCTCAGGGTCATGAGATGGAGCCCCATGGGCTCCATGCTCAGCATGGAGTCTGCTTGAGATTCTCTCTCTCCCCCTCTCCCTCTGCCCCTCGCCCTGCCCTCTCTCTCTCTCTCATTCTCTCTCTAAATAAATAAATAAAATCTTTTTTAAAAAGTATTATCATTTCCATAGTATTTTAGTCTATATCAAAATATAATTAATATTGCAAGAAATATATCAATGTTCCATGTATTCTATAAAATCATAGAAAAGAAATATGAGTTTAAAATACCTGTAGAGTCCAAGTCATAGAAAAGGCAATGTTAGTAATAGATAGACTTATGATCTTTTGATACATAAAAGTGACTTAATTAATCTCTAACTATGTAATAATTTAATTTTTTAAGATAATGAAGCAGATACTCATCTTTTTTTTGGAACGCATCTATAAAGGAAAAACTGGACATTGACCCCTACCAATATTAAAATGTTAACTATAGAAAAATTAATTAGTGATGAAAAAATATTGTATATATACACAAGTAATTTGACAGCAATGCTTGCATCTTGTTTAAAGCAAATATTCTTACTCAGAAATTTGGTTTTCTATGATGTTCATCATTCACTCAAAAGGGTGCATTCATTCATTCATAAAAGGTAATTTGCAGCTGAAATGGCTTTATTTAGTATGTGGTTTTCTGGAGGAAAAAGTACCCAATTTCAGAGACCCTTTAGGATTGCAAACTATGCCTAAAAGCTGGAAACATAAGTTTAGAGTTTAATGTGGGCAATGAGGAATATTCTGGGAAGCAGCACACAAACATGCAATTAGTCAAATGTGGTTCCTTACATCTGATACCAAATACAGTATTACCAAGCTGGCTCAAAAATTTAGACTCCATCTTTCATAATTGTTCAAAATTGCATCAACAGTGAAGAATATTAAAGGGAAAAATCTAGAAAAGTCTTATATGCAAATATAAGAAAGAAGGGATCACAAAATCTTGCAACTGGGAGAATAGTACTTCCCTTCCCTTCCCTTCAAGTACTTCCCTTCAGTACTTCCCTTCAAAGTAGTTTCAGGGAAGCATTGGAAGAGAATATATTTCAGTGTATTAAATAAATGAAAGGACAAAATCAAGATCAAGAAACTAGGTTCTTATCTAAAAAATTTTTCTAATGGTAAAGAGTGAAGTAGGGGAAAAGCTAGAGGCAGATTCATCAGTTATCTGGAATGGATACAATGGGATAGTATCTATTCATAAAAATGAAGCACTAATACATGCTACAACATAACTGAATGGAAAGAAATCAGAGAGAGAGACAAACGATATAAGACTCTTGACTCTGGGAAACAAACTGAGGTTTGTGGAAAGGGAGGTGGGTGGGGGCATGGGGTAACTGAGTGATGGGCATTAAGGAGGGCACGTGATGTAATTAGCACTGGGTGTTATACTAAACTGATGAATCATTGAACATTATATCAAAAACCAATGATGTACTATACCTTGGCTAATTTAATTTAAATTTAAAAAATGCATGCTATAACATAGATAAAACTTGGGAATATGCAAAATGAAAGAAACTAGTCATTGGAGCACCTGGGAGGCTCAGTCGTTAAGCGTCTGCCTTCGGCTCAGGTCATGATCCCAGGGTCCTGGGATCAAGCCCCAACACTGGGCTCTCTGCTCGGCGGGAAGCCTGCTTCTCCTTCTCCCACTCCCCCTGCTTGTGTTCCCTCTCTCACTGTGTCTCTCTCTGTCAAATAAATAAATAAAATCTTTAAAAAAAAAGAAACTAGTCATAAAATACCATATAATTCTCCTAATATGAAGTGAATACAGTAGGCAGTTTTGAGACAGTAAATTAGTGTTTCTATGTTGAGAAGGGTTGGGGTGAAATGGGGAGTGACTGCTGGTAGGTATGGGATTTAGTTTGGAGGTGATGAATATGTTTTAAAAGTGATTGTTAAGTGATGGTTGCACAATTCAGTTACAGTACAAAGGACCATTAAAGTGTACACCGCACTTGGGTGAACTAAATGGTAAGTGAATTATATTTTAAGAAAACTATTTTTACTACTATGAAAATTATAGATTTTTAAAAAAATTAGTTATAAGGAATGTTAAAAAAGTAATGTTTTAAAATATTTAAAATACTGAATTTGGTGAAACTTTTTCAACTAGATCAAATTCAAAGTCATTTTTTCATACTCTCATACTGATTCACTTGTCTATTCGAGTGAAAAAAATACAGTGGAGTTATAACTACATTAATGCATTTGCTCATAATTGAAAGTCCCTGTAATCCAAATTTAAACGTCGGCAGTTGGTAATGGTTGTGACTATTTGCCAGACTATAATCTACTCTAAGTTTGGGTGGATTCTGTCAAAAATTTGTACATTCACGGAAGTGTTTTATACATGTTTACATCATTTGATAACAATAAAATTTTTTCAACCAAAATTTCCCATTATAGCTCAAGCATCTTATGATTTGTATTTATTATGTAATATGAACCTCTGTTGGCCATTGGTTCAAAGACTTCCCTTACCAATTTCTTCAATAAAAAATTCTTTTGTCAATAAAAGTTGTATTACATATATATACAGACAGGATGTTCTGATATACATATACACAGTGAAATGTAATCATTTCAATCATTAGTCAAACTAATTGCATTCTATCTCCCCACCTGCTTACCTTTCATTATGATGAGAAACGGGAAATCTCTTAGCAAATTTCCAATATACAACACAGTATTAACAGCAGCCATCATATTGTACACTAGATCTACTTCAACTGAGGTTTTACCAAGAAAATATATTGATTCACACATCCTCTTCCTATTTCAATTTTCTTGAGGTGAAAATACTACATTTAAGGAGCCCACGCATGATAGAAGCAGGAAAAAGTTAAACTATATGGAAAAATATACACAAAATAATTAGTTCTGAAGTTATAGAACCTTGTTTGACTGGCAAAAACTTTTATATATTTTGCTTTTCTTTCACATACCCTCATGGTTTCAATAACTTGCCCATATCACTTTTCCCGTATTTTTATTACCTTGCTTTCGGTAGAAAGATTTTCAAGGTTATCACTAAAACATCCTTTTGGAACTGCCCAAATACCCATGTTATTTATTAGATTTCACTAAATAAGGAAGCACTTGTATAATAATGAAAGGATTCAAGATTTCTAAGGGGAAAATTAAAAAGTCAAAATATATTGCCTTTCTTTCTTGTACAACCTGTCTCCTGAGAACAAGGAACAGTGGTATAGCCCCTCTAAATAGAGTCTACATTCACTGCAAGCTAAAGCCCATTTTGTATTATTATTGGTCAAGGTGAAAGTAAGTCATCGTCTATCTTTATATTAGGTGAAGAAGATGAAAAAGAACATGAGTAATAGTAGAAGTGAAGTTTCAAATAGGTTTTGTGTCCAATAAGGAGAGAATAATGCCTTTTAAACTCTCTCTTTCTAAAATAGTTACCCACTCCTTGCAATCCAGTTTACATCCATTATTTTATTTGAATTCAGATTTTAAAATACTATTTTGTTCATATAACTGGTGTGAATACTTCCATAAATTTTGGGTATAAACACAGTCAGCACTCAGACATTTTTACAATTACCTACCTGATGCCCCACACACCATAACAGTAGCAGAGAGCCAGGAAGGGTAGAGCAGAGACCATATCTAAACAGCAGAGTGAACCCTCAAGTCCGACCAGTCTCCCCCAATGCCACTGTTCCTGTTGTATGGTGTCACCCTGGAAGCCTGGTCCTGCTTAAGGAGGAGCAGACCATGCTACTCTACTTCCTCCCTCACTCACATGCAAGCACAGATCTCAAAGTTTCTTGGGGGGAAACATTCCCATCTTTCACCCCTGACATAAATCCAGAGTCCCATGGTTGACTTCCCAAGGTAATAGCTTTTTTGTAAAGCATATTTAGGTCCCATACTGCACCCTCTTGAGGTAAATGTTGGCGAGGGAAAGCTGTCGGTTCTTGTTAGGGTAATTACCACCCCGTGTTGGAGGATCAATGTCTTTGTTTCCTTCTCAAGGATCCACCAAACAAAAACAGGTAGTTTTTTCTTTTCAAGACTCAGAACACGGGCGCCTGGGTGGTTCAGTCAGTTAAGCGTCTACCTTCAGCTCAGGTCATGATCCCAGGGTCCTGGGATGGAGTCCTGCATTGGGGTCCCAGCTCAGCAGAGAGTCTGCTTTCCCCTCTCCCTCTGCCCCACCCCCTGCTCATGCTCTCTCTCTGGCAAAAATAAAAATAAATAAAATCTTAAAAAAAAAATAAAGGTTCAGAACACAATAGGACCATCACTTGCTGAATTATTTACCCATTGAATTACCTTGGCACCTCTGTTAAAAACCCATTAAGTATAAAAAAAATAAAAAAAAAACCCATTAAGTATAAATAGGAGAGTTTGTTTCTAAATTCCCAATTCTTTTTCAATGATCTACACGTCTAATTGTTATGAAAGAATCGCATTTCCTTGCATACTGTAGCTTTGTACGTGCGTTTTGAAACAGTTTGGTATTAAAGAGTAACACCAGCCTCAGAGAATGAGTTAGGAAGCGTTCCTTTCTATTTTACTTTTTTGCAGTGTATTAGAAGAATTGAAAGAAATTCTCATTTAAATGTTTGGTGGAATTTGCCAGGTAAGCCATCTGGGCCTGGGCTTCTCTTTGTGAAAGTTTTCTAATTTTTAATTCAATATCTTTTATAGGTCTATTCAGATATTCTATTTCACCTTGAGTTTTAGTATTTTGTGTCTTCCTAGGAATTTGTCCCTTTCATTTGAGTCATCTAAGTAGTTGGTATCCAGTTGTTTATAGATTATCTTATAATGCTTGTTATCTCTGTATGGTTGGTAGTAATCTCTCCCTTTTCATTCCTCATATCCATAATTCGAACCTCCTATCTTTTCCCTTGGTCAGTCTACATAAAGATTTGTCAATTTTTAAAATCTTTTTAAAGGGACTTTTGTGGGGTTCTTAAGAAATTTATAATTTATTCCCTATTTCATCAATTTCTGCCCTAATCTTTATTTTTTCCCTTCCTTCTGCTTGCTTTGAGTTTAGTTTGCTTTCATTTCTATTATCTTAAAGTTTAGGTTATTCCTTCTTTTCTTGTTTAGATGTCCACACCTATAAATTTACTTCTAAGCACTTTTTTATCTGTTTTCCATATGTTTCAGGATATGTATCTTCATTTTGTTCATATTTTATCTCAAAATATTACCTAATTTCCCTTGTGATTTCTTCTTTGAGCACCTTCCTTGTAAGTAGAGTAGTTAATTTCCTCTGGTACAGCCTTGCCCTTAGAGAGGAGTAGAAAGTGGAGGGGAGGAAGCCAGAAAGAAAGTGCTCTGATGATCCCCTAGAATTCATATAGTGGGATTTTTTAATCAAGGGCACACTGAATTCTAATGTAGTTCTAAATCCTAGGGGTGCACTTTGTTTACTTTCCTTTATCTTTCCCAAGTCTGCACTGAAATGCATGTACCCTTAATCTGCTATCCACACTATCTCTTTTCTCTCCGCGCTCTATCTACAAAATAAATGACTAAATCTTAAAAAAAAAAAAAACTACAGTAAACAAAGGATAGTAAAGAAACAGGTCTGTATTTTTATACTGAAAGTGATATTAACTTTGGTCCCAAAATATTAAGTTGTTTATGATGTTCTAGAATGATTCAGAGTAAACGGAAGATTGTAGTTTTCCTACTTTGCAAAGTATTTACTAAGTGTAAAAGACTAACATATCCAAATTTTACTGATTCATTTTAATTCGTTGTGAATCTCAAATAAGCAGCTTGTTCAATAAATCATAAGTGACAGAAATGTTGTGTAGTTAAAAAAGAAAACCAAGAATGAGATAATTATGTATAAAATGGAAAGTATAATGACAATTTTGTCTGAATAAAAACAATATAAATCCCATTACTTGTTGCATTTAAGAATATGAAAAGATGCATTATGATGAAAAATATAGTTTAATTGTGTAGCTAAGTAGCAGTGTTTCTTCATATGTAGTCAAACAGACAAATTAAGAAAAAGCTGATTAGGTCCTAAAAAATTGATCAGTAATTCAAGAGACTGAGACAGAAGGATCAGGGTAGTAGCACTACTGAGTGACTATTACATGATCCTTTATAACCAAAAGGCTAGCTATTTCCTCAAATAAGATTTACAAAGTGGAAGAGCAGGATAAAGAAGTGTATGAAAACAGAGAAAATAGGTACTGCCTAGAAAATTATTAAAAATGGATAAAGCACTATAGCAGCAAGCATTCATTTGGTCCATGGACTTGCCTTTGGAATTTCACTTAATTAGAATACAGTATTGTCAGTCACTCATTTCTAAAAAGACAAAAAATAAAGTATATCAAACGTTAAAAGGAGAGAATGATTCTCCAAGTAGGCTGTGCCCACCTACAGCAAAGACAGGGGACTTATTTTCTAGTTATGCAAACAGCATATAAATCAGTCTAAGGAATTCTATCTTGACATGAACTTCTAAAATTGTCAAATTGTCAGTAAGGTTTCATTAAGATTTTTAAGCAACGTAATATAATTTTTTGCAGTATTACGAAGCCACAGATTATTTCTTCCAAGTAGGGAGAAGACAGTGACCTGAGAAGTTAAAGTTGACAAAACTGAAAGTCTTTGAAAACTTCAGAAGGGTGGTGCACAGCAAACACCTATAATTCTTTAAGAAGTCTCTCCCTCTCTGAATTTAATCTATATTTTGCTCTAAGAAGACCTAAGTATTAGTTTGTTAATATTTATCTCAATATAAAATTTAATATGTCATCATTCTATTGGTTTCTGACACCAGGTAAGGATTCTCAGGGTGAAAAATGCCTTGCTAATTAAGTCATATTTTCACAATTTTACTTGTAAGTGGCACTTATTCCTAACACTTTTCTCATCTGAAGAAATGTAAGAGGCATTGTGTTTTAATTGGAAAAGAAATTTAGCTCATACAGAGTTGGCAGATGTACAGTTTTACTGATTACTTTTTTCTCCCCCTTAAGAAAATTGGTTTCGTGGTTAAGCTTAAAGACCAGGAAAGAACAATCATGAAATCGTTACATAAAGTTACAGTAAAAAAGGTCAATTCAGTAGAAAAGTGTGATCATCTCACTCAATAAGTACACTTTGTTTCTACCTTGTGGGAAAAACAACAATGAATATGTCACCTCACACTGTTAATGATTGTACATACTGTTATAAATAAATTTGCAAGAGCCAAAGTAATCAACCAAACTCAAAAGACAGTTTGACAAATTTAGGCACCTGCACCGAGAAAAAAAAATCATTTAAGCAAATCTTTTTCACAAGGTGGTTCAGTTGTAATGACAGCATGTGAGCTTTGGTTGAATGCCCAGATGCTGTAATTTTTTTTTTTTTTTTTTTTTTTGCCTTGCTAGTTTGGTGAGTGCTGAAATCCCTAAAGAAGCAATAGAAGCAAGTGACAGCACACAAATTAGTAAGGAGTCTGGAACAGCTGACTCTTTCTACCTTTTGCTTCACTTGACTTCATGGGTTTTGGATTCAGAATAATATATATTTTTATTAAATATTCTCCTTGTGGAAATGACTGTCATCCTAAAAGTTAAAGAATTAATAAAAGGAAGATATGATTTTGCTCTCCAAAAACTGTCAGAGTTTTAGAAGCATAGCCATATCGAAGTAAGCAGTGAAATTGAAAGTTAAGAAAATTTACCTAACTTCAGGAGAAAATTTCTCTCCCAAAAAAGGAAAAAGAAACCATTTCAGCATGAATGATTCAGGCTGAATATCTATGTTGTCCAGATACCAGTTCCACCCCAGCGTACCTGGTAAATACAGTGTTTTATACATCTCATTAAAATTAACATGTACATAGTGCTCTGGACTTTTTAGTCCACTTCCAAATTAGACTTATGGGCTATTTTTCAGTAGGAGAAAGGTTTTTGAGGTTCTTTTGAGGATTATTTTGGTGTTAGCTGGCTATCAAGCCAAGCAGAAGTCTGAATAATGGGCTTTAGGAAGTAAAGCTTCTGGTCTCTCTTATATACATAGGATGGGAAGATGACAAGGTTTAGTTGAAGATTGTGTTGTGAAGTGGAACACAGCTCTGGTGAAACCGAAATAGCTGCTATGTCCTGCCACACTACCATTTGCTGAAGGTCTGCTATTAGGCAGGAACTGTGCTATCCTTAAGTAATCTTAGACGTTAAACCACATCACTTCTGTCTCACTGCCTACTATCAACACAAGAGCAGCACAATGGACTTCTTATATCTAGCCGGTACATTAATACTTACAAAGAGCCTAATTTATTATCTAGTATCAACAGTCACTTGGTGGATAGGAAAAAATGCTATCTTATAATTGTTTACTGTTTTTCTTTCCCACTATACTGTACACAGAAAGTGCCATATTGTATTCATTGGTGCATCTCTAGTGCCTGGCATGGAACATAGCAAATGTTTAATAAATATATTTTTTAAAAGATTTTATTTATTTATTTGACAGAGAGAGACGGATAGAGAGAGCAGGAACACAAGCAGAGGGAGTGGGAGAGGGAGAAGCAGGCTTCCCGCTGAGCAGGGAGCCCGATGAGGGGCTCCATCCCAGGACCCCGGAATCATGACCTGAGCCGAAGGCAGACGTTAAACGACTGAGCCACACAGGTGCCCTAATAAATATTTTTGAATGAATGAATTGTTATTTTGTTTGTTTTATATGACAAAGGAAACCGAAGGAAGGAAGGGAGGGAAAGAGGAAGGGAGAGAGAAAAGGAGAGAGATAGAAAATGGTGAGGAGAAAGGGAAGGAAGGAAGGAAGGAAGGAAGGAAGGAAGGAAGGAAGGAAGGAAGGAGAGAAAGGAGGAAGGGCTCACAACAAAAATACTGGGAAATTGTTTGTGCCAGTCATGCTTACTCAAGTGGATAAGCAAGTTCACAAATATTTTTCTAAGGAAGAGAGCTAACTTCTCTTTCATGGTGTCACTGTATGATTACACCATGTGCAAAATTGCACAGGCAGCAAACAGAAATATATACATTTCTCTAGGAAAGTCATTGGGCCATCAGTGCCTTTAAACCTTTCAAGCAAGAGTCTGGCTTAGTTGGGTCTAGCTGATCCATTTGGCCCTAGCTGGAGTTGTTTTTGATCAATCAAATTACAGAGGTTCGCCATTCACAGGTTAACTAGGAGTGATTAAAAAAGACTGCTAATGCAGGCCAAAAGAAGTACCTTCTCTGCTTCAAGCCTCCTGAGTCAATGCCCTATCAAACATGAAGAACCCTGTATGCTGATGAAAAGTTAACTTTGGATTTTTGTCTTTGGCACAGTCTTTTTAGTAGAGGAGAAAGATGTTAAATTAATTTTGTAGATGAAATGTCATTGGGAGTGAATTTTCTTGTGTGTATGCCCTCAAAGGATTTCAAAGAAGGGACTTGTTTAATTAGTGGAAATATAAGTAAATAAAATGAGCAATCTAATTTCCACCCTCTAGCTAAGAATTTATACATCTCCTCATGACTAGCCACTAGAAATGAAATAATTAGCTCATCGATGCAGTAATGTGGTAACATAGATAAATCATAGATTAAGATTAGGTCCAGTTCTAATCATATTGAAGTTTAATATTTAAAGTAACACATATCAAATGTATAAAAGACTCTGCAGTATTCAGAAATTAACCAACATATTTGAGTTATGCAAAGTAGGATGTATGCCTAGGTCCTAAATGCATAGACATTATAGCAACATACAGTAAGATCTCAATTAAGGTAAGTCTTAAGAAATTATTATTAATTTTTCTAATGCCTCAAAGTTTCAGTATCTAAAATTATCTAATTATCCTATCACCATTAGGTAAAACTACATCAAAATTCCACTTTTAATTTTAGTGTCATTAAATTAATACTTCCATTTCAACAATGCTCTTAGTATTTTTATTTTGAAACCCACTTTGGTTACTGAGAAAAAAAGATTTAAGTTGGTTTGATTTTTATAAGACATTAATATACATGCTTTCTTTTTAAAAGTGTAATTATAAATTAAAAAAGGCAAAATAATAACCACCAGCCAAAAGCTTACCAGGGCAACTTTTTACTTAAACCTAAAGGGAAATTAACTGGAGCTTTCTCTGAGCCAAATTAAACTAAAACAAAAATTAGGGTGACTGAGAGCAGCTCAAATTCTCAGAGCCATCAGAATGAATCTACTGCCGAGTGCCTGGTTGTCCCTCCTAAGGGACCATGTGTTCACATGGGAGAAGTGGTGCAGAGAACTTACAAAAGTTACAGAGTACCAGGCAATCTGGAGAAAAATACTAGTCTCAAAGAAAACAATTAGTTTTCTCTTTGACATGCGAGGTATCTAGAATCAATTTTGAGAATGTGTACATATCCCTTCCCCAAACATGTATTATAGATCCAGAAACACACGTAGTCATCACACCACCCGTATCTTCTCTTGACCCAAATGGTTTTAAATCACAAACTATTAAAAAATCTGTCCTCAATATCCCCTCAGTGAGTCATGTTTTGTGACTTATTGCCACCTTTTTACAAATGACAACCAATCAATAAAACTTTCAGGAGCAATCCCTGACTGTCATTGCTTCAACCCCCAGTGAAACACTACTCTAGCTGGTTGGCTGTGGGTTGTTTTCATTCCTATAGTTTGTCCTTAATAATGAACTTCTTGCCAACGTAACCCTGTTGCAAAAACACATAGATCTTCTTTCAGTGAGTAACATGGCAATCCCAGTATAACTCCATTTATTTTTAATGATGGATGTGTCTAATTTATTTACTTCCACATGTAAGCTACATCAAAATTATCTTGGAAACTATAGGGCAAACAAACTGAAACACATTTTTTTTTTCCTACTGCAGTAATTTAAGGCTTCCATTTCTTTTCCTGTTCCACGTCCTCTTAGGAAGCATACAGCTCCAAGCCTCACTCAGGGCTCATGCAGAGACATACTTGAGGCTAACAGTAAAGAGAATAGAGAGAGAAGCCTCACTTCTCTCCCAGTGACCACGTCACACACTCATTTCTAGGCCTGGTGAACTTACTCCCAATAGCATGTGTCCCCACGGAGCCCACAGCTATAGGCTTATTTTTCTCTTGGATATTCATATTCCAGGTTTGTCAAAAATATTTAAGAGTGTGTTTTTTTCTCTGAAATGTTAAGTCTACCTTCAAATTTTTGTGTACTAAATATTCATATAACATCCATACATTGATTATCTTCTTTGGAAAGTGTAAAACGAAAAGAGAAATGGGGGGGGCAGGTAACAGGCTTTTGTGTTATTCCCCATTGTTGGCTACTTTTCCAAAACTTCAAAAGGCTGTGAGCTGGTGTGGTCAGCAGAGCAGGAAAGAAACTGAAATTGCAATAACAGGCAGGAGAAGAAGAATCCACCATCAGAAGCAGTAAGCTATATTGGCAGAAAAGGTTAAAGCTATAAAATGTGATCGAGGAAAAGGCATGGGAACCAGAACATACAGCACATGATACAGACGGGGAAAAAGACATTTTGTCAATAAATTAAATATTAAATAAAAATTATAGAAAGTACCATAAGTACACATGGAAGAAACAGGACTCAATATTTAAACATTTTCCGAATGGAGCCTACAACCTCCCTACTCTGATCCCTCATAGGCAGCTGATGCAGCTATGCCGGTGAAAGCGCTAGGTTTGCCTACACTTGGTCAGAAGCAGGCGGAGAGAAGAACGGATTTCAGCAGGAGGTGGTACATTCAATGCGGTTTGAAAACAATCAGAGAGGAGATGTGTAGATCTTTTTTTTTTTCAAAAAAGATAAAAAAAGATCTTTTTTATTCATTTGTTCATGAGAAACAGAGAGAGAGAGAGAGGCAGAGGGAGAAGCAGGCTCCCAAGGAGCAGGGAGCCCGATGCAGGACTCGATCCCCAGACTCCGAAATCATGACCTGAGGCGAAGGGAGACGCTTAACCATCTGAGCCACCCAGGCGCCTGGGATGTGTTCATCTTGACTGTAAAAATGGCCAACAACCAAATGACAGAGAAGTCAAGCAGTGAAAGGAATAGGCCAGAATTGGAGACCACAATTAAGATAATTTATAATTGTGTCACTGAGCCAATTGTGTTGGCCAAGTTGTACTGCCACAGAAAGATGAGCTTATGTTTCATTTAGTATCATGATTTTCCTAGACCTAACATAATGCTGGGAACTTGGCAAGTGTTCAGTACATGCTCCTTAGATTGAAGTTCCAAGTCAAGAAAAATGGAATAAAGATTGATGCAGAAGACTAGGAATACATGTGAGGACAAGCTCAGTTTCTCTGAAACAGAATGGCAGGAAGAGGATTTGAACCTCACCTTAAGTCCTTACGGGATATGGCATTTGCCATCAGATTTTCCCAGTAACGGTTTTCTAATTCTTCTTTCCCATTAAGCCAACCTCCCTGATTTCTATTTGAGTGCACCATTCCCCAGAATATGTCAGGAGAGTGTTCTCCATAGATCTCCTATGTTTCTGCACATCTTTTGATCCAGACTCTCATTTCAAAGACGTTTGTGTAGCATATATCCTTGGAAGTTAGACATAGGCTCTCCTTCCAAGGCAATAGACAGATTTGTTTCCCAGCCAGATAATAAAAATAATGTATTCTTCTGGGGCATAGTTTGAACAAGTTTTCTAGATGTCCCCTTATAAGGTTGGGGTTTCCCAAGCACAGGGTTCCTCAGTTGTGACACAGATCCACTGGGCCCGTGGCATCTACGTGAGCCCACAAATGTGTTCCCCTGTGGGAATCAGGGGCAAAGGAACTGATGCCCACATAAAGCTCCTGCCGCCTGCTCTGCTGTGTGTAATGCAGTCCTTTGCCATTTCCCCAGAGTCTCGTGGCTTCTGCCAGCATCGATGAACTATGGTAGCCTAACTGGTTAGCTTGCAAGTAGGGGCAAGTTTCAGGTACTTTACAATTTGGGCACCGTCAGTTAAGTGCTGCCCACATGACTTACTCCTAACTATGGGTCTGAGCAAAAGCATCGTATAACCTTCAGGACATGTCCTTATAAGCAGAGACCACGAGCTTCTTCTATTCTCCCTCTGGTTGAAATGTAGATGAAAGTAATGAAGGTTCAGCTTCCATCCTGGAATATAATTTGACTTTAGGGATAAAATCCATGCGGTACCTAGGTTCCATAGTCTCTGACACTGCATAGGATTTTATAAAATGCATTAATATGAGGACTCCTGGGTGGCTCAGTCGGTTAAGCATCTGCCTTCAGCTTGGATCATGATCCCAGGATCCGGGGATGGAGCCCTGCATCGGGCTCCCTGCTCAGTGGGAAGCCTGCTTCTCCCTCTGCCTGCTCCCCCTGTTTGTGCTCCCTCTGACAAATAAATAAATAAAATCTTTAAAAGAAACACAAAAAAATGCATTAGTATAACTTTTTTTTTAATTGAGCACTGTAATGTGCCCCTCATCTTGTTAAACAATTACCACTTATTAAGCCAGGAAAGCCTCACAAAAACTCTATAATGCAAACATTACTATAATCCTCAGATGAAGTAAATTGATGATTATTAAACAAGAATTTTGGCCACCTAGTCAGCTGCACACAACCAGAAAGTGACACACAACTTGCTACTGGCACTCAATTAGAAAACCACAGGGCAGGAGTGCCAACTCAGTCTTCCTGATGTTGCCAAACACTAGGTCACCCTTGAAGCTCCACACGCTCAAGAGACAGGCCTTCTCATTCTACTACCATATACATGGCCCCTAACAACATGCCCAATACAAACTAGTAATCAACAGTAGGTAATCAATAAATATTTATTGAATCAATTAGGGAGTTAAAGTCACTTAATCACTCTGACCCTCAGCTCTCTTATACACTAAACAAGAATAATAGAAATCTTGCAAAAATGTTATAAAGATTGGACATAATAGGTGAGTAAGTTCTGTCATATATCAGGTATACAATTAATGGTAGCTATAATTATTAAGTCCGTTTTAAGAAATGTGGCAGTTGACGCACTCTGTTCTTCTGACCTCTAATAGCCAATTTGCTTCCAGAGGTTAATTATGATAGACATTTTAAATACAGAGACACCCTGCTTTATGCAAGTACAGGTAGCATATAATGTTAAAGCCACATGTTGCCACATTAAAAAGATGTTTATATTTGACATAAGAAAGAGTAGATTGGATTTTATTACTGTTGTTTTATGTTTCATAATGGATGAAGATCCCTTAAATACCACTCAGGTCAGATATTGTCTTCTCTGCAACAAATGCCAAGTTATTTCCCCCACACACAGTGGTGAAGCCTAGAGATGAAGGCATTCCCAAACTGCTGCAGTGCACATAATTAAAATGCACATGTTGGTTGACAGTCTGCATCTTCCTAACCTCCAGCGATTTCGTGGCTCTGTTTTAAAAAGCAAATGGAAATAATAAACTATTGCCAAATAAATGAATATTCTAACCCTGAATTTCTAAATATTGAGAAATTACAGCTGTAGACATTAAGAATTCCCCAAATAATCTATCAAATCTAATATAAGGAGAGTGTCTTCCCAAGATGAATGAACACAGGTCAACATGGAATAGAAGACAAGAATGAGACCAAACCAGCCTGAGTAAGGAAGAATAGGATCCAAAGAAAGCAGGAGGGGAAATATCCTTTCTCTTTTTTTCTGGATAAGAGCTCAACGAGGCACCTAGTGGGAAGGAACTGTTTTAATACCAAACAAAAATTCTCTAGAATTATTTGTATATCTAAGAATTTATATTTATTGTCTTGTAGCTCACATCCAATCATGTGAACTCGCTACTTATCAAAAAAGAAAAATATAATAAATTTGTCCTTATAGAGATTTACATAATGGCCATTTTAAGATGTTTCATAGAAATAAGGACCTGATGTTGATCAGCACAAATACTCATAGTCATTAAAATTCTACCAAATAAGTTCTAGAGATCCAGTGTAAAACATGGTGACTAAAGTTAATAATACTGTATCGTATAGTGGAAATATGCGAAGACAGTAGATTTCAGGGACTCTTACCACCACACACACACACACACACACACACACACACACACACAAGTGGTAACTGTGTGAGATGAATATGTTAATTATCATAGCAGTAATAATCATTCCTTATGTATATGTATATCAAATCATCCTGTTGTACAGCTTAAATACATGCAATTTTATTTTAAAAATAGACAAATTTGCAACTACATATATGGAAATACTATATTTAAAAAGAATCCTCTATAGATGGTGACTAAAAAAGCTCTTGTGCATTGAGAGCACCGTTTCTTTTGGTAGTCATTGGTAGTTTCAAATAGGAAGAAATAACAAAGGATAAATCTAACTCAGAGATGCAAATAAATATTTTGGATCATTATTTGGTATTGCTTTTCAAAATTATCCTCTGTGTGGTTAGGCAAACCATAAATCTACAGGGTACATGTCTATAAAATTAATACTTTAAAAATAAGGAAGAGATTTAGTAGTTCATTAGTATAGCACTGTAGATCCAATTCTCCCTTACATAGCAGGTATCATATATTATCGCTGCCCTTATTTCTTGCTACAGACTTTATAACTATTTTGGGATACGGTCTTATTTCAGTCAGTTTTAAACTCATTACTTCATGCACTTGGTGGAAGAGAAATTATCTGTCATCCTGTATTTGACAGGATGTTCTCCTGGGCTGTATATTTTAAGTTCAAATATAGACTCTGCCTCCTTCTGTCATTTTGAGTCTCGTCTACTTGGAATGAGTAACTAGGTGGAGAATATCATGTTTGTTTAATGCTAAACCTATAAATGTTGCTAACTTAACATAGTCCTTGGTATATTTTCTTTATGAACATGTGAAGTGATCAATTTTCCCACTATTTGTTACACTAGCTTCAATGGGTACCTAAATCTTAAATGCATACTAATCACTGTTTAGGGAATAGGACGCAGACATTCCGCATCACCATGGGAGTCAGAACAGCTGTGTTTTGGTCTGCGCGCTCCATGACTGATTCTGATATTTTTGCAATACCTACTATTTTTGAATGCGTCTTATGAAAGAATGATCACGTGGCTAAATGATGAAGTCATTTCAAACTACAAGGTAAAAAAAAATTAATCTCTACCTTGAAACCAATTCTACAAGTGTTCAATAGAATCATTAGCTATAACATCGGACAGATTTTCCATTCTTTGTTCTTAGTACTAGTTTTAATTTTTTAAATTTTTGGTACTGTTAAAATTTTATCTTTTCCAGGAGCATAGCATCAATCTTCTTTTATAACATTACTCCTCAGTTATTTTTAATTATTAAAATAAATTACCATAAAACTTACATTCTTTATTAACAAAACTTCTGGCCTATTTAATTTTGCCACCGTGGTGTCTTCTATTTTAATAATTAGTGAGTTCTGCCATTTTTCAGACAGAAAATGCCTATCTTAATATTTTCTATGGTAATATCATGAAAACATAAGAAATCGACCCTAGTATGATTAATCGAATTCATCTTAAAATGTTTTTCAGATCATAATTACAAACTAATTTTTCAAATCTTTTATTTAGCAAACAAACCAATTACATAAGATAGGAAAATACTCTTAATCTAAAAATTCCTAGATATACATCTATGGTAAAAATACCCAAATTTTTAAACGACCACATCAAATCTAGATCATTATTTTCCAGGGAAAAATATTTGCAAGACTATCTTAAGACTATTGCATGAACTGAACAGTATCCAAACCACTGCCAATATTTGTGGGTGTATTTTAAACATGTATATACCCGTAAAACTGGATTTGCAATGTTGATGCTATTTCCTGCTAGATAAATAAGGAAGAAACCTTTGTATAGTAGTCAGACAACATTGTAGAGAGATAGGAAAATGACACTGGCTCACAAGTTCTGGCAAGAAAAAAATTATGAATAAATATTTTAATTTTTAAATTCAACTGGAGAAATATAATAAAACCTTGCCAGTCCTTCCTAGTACGTTTTCATTGAGTGGAAATTCCGTGATGTGGAGATTTGCCTTTGACTAGAACGACTAAATAAGTATCATTGAAACTCTGACACTTTTGAGAATAAAAAGGGACACTAGTATTAATCACACCAGGAAAATAAGTGCAAATATAGCCCATTCCAGTCAAACCAGGTAAGCAGACCGCCACAGCTAGATAGATGATTTGAGAAATACTAGTAAAACGCAGCTATTAGGAAAGGCTAGACTGGCACTGTGTGAAGCCAACTCAAGAGCATGCTGAGATTCATGGACCACTAACTGAAAAACATTTTTAAGGAAGATTTAATTCCATTCCATAAATTAGCTACAGATTTTACTCCATTATAATTTAGAATACATCTACTCTATGCAAAATCCATTTATCCATTTGATTACATAGCCAATGAAATACATTTGATTTCACAGCCAAAGATTCTAGAGATAAATGCTATTAATTTTCAGTTACAGGAAAGGGAGATTTCTGGATGTTCCCCTTCCATTTCTATTGAGCCCTTCCTTTTCTCCCCATTAATGCCAAATGAGAAGCTAAGCAAGAAAGGTAGGTTGAAAGAGATATCCATAGTTCTGACTGTCAACATCATAATCAGAAAAAGAAATTTTTTTTAGACAAGATTTATATTTAAAGACAAGATTGCAAAAAAGACTGTGCCTTACAAGAAACCCTAAAAGTGCTATAAAATGGCTGTTGAGTCACTTTTGATCAAACAGTATAGTCTGAAATATTAATGAGCTTAATAATTATTTTTATTATTTATGATTAACATTGATAATAATAGCTAACAGAGAAAATGTTTAGTATGTACCAGGAATCCTTCTAAGCCCATCGCATATGTAACTACTTTAAATCTCTAGACAATATATTAAAAAAACAAAAAACAAATAAATCTCTAGACAAACCTATGAGGTAGGTATGAATATTATCCCCATTTTGCAGATTATGAAACTAAAGCAAGGTGAGGTTATATAATTTGCTCAAGTTCACACAACTAGTAGGTATTTGATTTGAGATTTTAACCCAAGCAGTTTGGATCTAGAATGAGTACAGTTAAATTCCCAACAGAACTATAGTTATAAAGACAGTCTTGTCCAAATAGAGGATAAGCCTCCTCCAAATGTAGAAAAATTCCAGTAAATAAAAAATATTCAGGAAGCAGTCTTTCAATTGATGGTTAAACAAGACAATATTACTAAAGGTCTATATGCCTTCATGCCTTCGATGCCTTCAAGGTATTTATAAAAGTTTATAAATTTATAAGATTATAAGAGTTATTTGAAGGAAAATAACTGTAAAACACACTTTTTAAAAATATGAAATATTTACTGCATTTGCAGCCAAAAAAATGTACACTTAGAAAGAAAATCACAAGATACCCTCGCAGCAGCCTCATTTATATAAAGTGGTGAAACTGGTTTTTACACAGTTAATACTTTAAACTTAAAAAAAGCAAGACCCCCAAGAGCCTAACTTTCTGGTAACCGTATGTCTTCAAACAGTAAGTTCAAGAGCAAGACTGAATTTCAAAAGGATGATATGTTTTTCCTTTCGTAACTCCAGATTTCGATAACAAGACAACCTAAAAGCCAATCTTAAAAGTCACTTTAAAGAACACATGGCAGGTGAAATAGAAAGTACTCAGTCATACCCAGCCAAAATAAGCATCGCATACCTATATAAAACATTCATGCATGGGGACGCAGCTAGTCCTAATCCATCTGTTGTTGAAAAATATGTAAATAAAGAAAAAGAAGAGATGAAAGAAATGGTCTAAATCTCCCTCTGAAGGAGATTTCTCTGTTCCATGTTCAGTAGCAGCTGTTCTAAACTGATTCAACGGGTTTCCTTTCCATTTCTCTTACATTTTAATTGTGATTTGTTTCTTGTGTTTAGATGAATTCTATTTTGCTACAAATATCATGCCCATGTCATTAAAATACCAGTAGATAAAAAAGGAAAGTAAAGCCTTCTTAAATTTAAAATTAAACTTGTTTTTTACAAGTATTTCCAGAGGGGGAAAAAAAACTTGCAAGAGATACATTATTTATTTTAGTAATGGGTAATCTATCGCTTAAATATCAAAGGACAAAATTAGGTAGGGTGATTTATGGTTTCACCAATAAAAATATACAAGTGATTGCTAGTAAGTTATCAGGATTGCTTATCAGTTTTGCAATTACTGAAGTTTATATAATCCATGTCTTATTTATTTTTGAATAATTTACGTACTTCAAATCATCATTGCATTAATAAAACCAAATGCCAAGCAGAGTTAATGATAGATACATGGATCAAGACTCAGAATTGGGCAATGACTGGCCCCAAAAATTTGAATTTGGCACTCATCCATACCAGATAGGCTTTGAGGAACTAACTCTTCAGACTTACAGATATGTTTTACCCCATTTCAAAGGGCAGGTCTCCAATGGAATAGAAGTCATTTATTTAATTAATTCAACACATATTTATTGTGTGGCTACTATGTGTATGCTAACACTGGTGAATATTATTGATTAAGAAACATTCCCAACTTTCGGTGAGTTTATAATTTAACAGAGGAGGATCAGAAAAAAATTTTCAATTCAATGTTATGGCATACCTAAGTTTCAAAACTCTACTTCTTTATTGTATCTAGAAAAAGCTTAAGAGTTTCAGTAATAAGTAAATCAGTATGAAAAATAAGTATGATGAGCCATTCATACAGAACTAAAATTCACTGAGGAATTGTAATAGCATAGTGGTCTCCAGAACAAGATAAGGGGTAATAGAATTTTTCTAGGCATTGATTATACTGTTCCTTAATTATTATGTCTCATTGTATCTGAAACTCAAGGACACGACCACAAAAGAGAAGCAACGTTAAATTATGTTATGTGGAGGATGTGGTAAGTTTGTGTACCAAATTATTTAAGTTTTTCTCTCTTTTTAGGCAATTTATACTATCTCCATTTTTTCAATTCAATAAACATTTTTACATACACATTTTTGTACTTACCATGCTATTTTATTTTTTTACTAATGAAAAATTATTATTGAAGTATAGTTGACATACCAGATTATATTAGTTTTGAGTGTGCAATATAGTGATCTTACTTCTAATTATGGTCTTTTCTTTCTCACTTAGAGAAATCCCTTGACATCTCCTGTAGGGCTGCTTTAGTGGGGATGATCTCCATGCTATTTTCTTACAGTAAAATGTTAGATGCAGAATTTTTAGGTCATAGAGGAAATACTTGGAAAGCTTGGTGCATATGGCCAGACTTCTTGAAAAATTTTGATGTTTAACTCTTTTGCAGGTCATATGTAGAAAGGGCTACATTCCATTACCAAACCTATAATTGCACTGTTTGGTGCAGTAGAGAATAGCCATAAGGGGTCATTCAAATTTGAATAAAATTTAAAGTTGTTCCCTCAGTCATACTACTTACATGCCAAAAGCTCAATAGAATACTTCATAGAATAGTATGTGTTTACTCTTGATGTAAGTCCTGTACATTTTTTTAAAAAAATGCATCCCCAGCCTATCATTATCATTATTGCTAACCAAAATAATTATTTCAATATTATTTTCTAAGCAATTATTGGTGATAAATTTTTAAAATATTAGTGTTTGTACATCACCATGGTCTTAAGCCATTTTATTCATTTGAATAGTTTCATTTGGATGCTCCTCCTGAAT
This sequence comes from Callorhinus ursinus, assembly GCF_003265705.2. Classification (NCBI taxonomy): domain Eukaryota; kingdom Metazoa; phylum Chordata; class Mammalia; order Carnivora; family Otariidae; genus Callorhinus; species Callorhinus ursinus. The sequence continues at coordinate 32,740,320 of NW_027397067.1, forward strand.
ACAAATGTCATGACATCTGCAAATAATGATGCTAGTTAGAAAAAAAATCCCCATGGACTAAAGTCATATTTGGTGAGGGTGAGTATACTTCCCTTGTGCTTTGTCTCCACGCTTTGGAAATAGCCCAAACGGGCTACCTTCTCAGTGGTGTACTCTTGCCTCCAGACCTAGCTCTCCTAGACTAGTCCCATGTTGGAGTAAATCCCTGCCACTTTTAAGAAACTGGCTTAGAGGAAAATGGCTAGAAACAGGCCTGTGCTTTACTTTGGACCTCCCTTTGAACCAATAAATGCTGTTTCTCCAGAGTGATGGAAGGAACTAAATGCATGACATATTTCATTTATGTTATGGTCTACCCATGCATCTTTCACTAATCTCTTCAAAAACAGGGAATGCTGTTAGAACATGCCAAACTTTCTTTAATTTCTTTCCTGAAAAGCTGTAACTATTTCCCAGGAAAAGAATTCATGTAACAACTCTTAGTGTCTTCAATTTATCTGAAGCATGTTGTATCTGGCAAAATTTTCTTGAGGTTATGATATGCTACCTTCTCATTCTGCAATTTCACTGCCGAGGAATTCTTTGGGGTTGTTGTTGTTGCTTATTTTGACTCTGTTATCTCCTTCCTCTTTTTTCCTAGACTTGTGTATTTTTGGCCAGGGTGGACAGATGGTCTTATCATTTTTGCTTCACCTCATATGTTATAGAGTTTTAGTATTTATCTGTATCTAAAAGCTGCTCTCCCCCCACCCCAAGGAAGTCTGTGAAACCGTAGGCAATTCCCAGCTAATCTCCAGCACCAATTTAGTATTTCTTGAAAGGTTTTTACAATTACACACTACTGTGAAATGGAAAAAAAAAAGTTAAGTTATTAAGGTTTCAGAATGGTATAAAAATTTTACTGAAATGATGACTATTTTGTACTTGTAATCAGGTTGATAAGATGGCATCTTGAAGATCCTTGAGATCTTTAGCCTTAGATTCCCCTAGCTTTATTAATATTATTTTCTATATCATCCTTCTGGGAATAAAGCTTGTTACTCTCTACACTTCCTGAAGAGTTCTATCCCAGCTGAAAAGCCTCTTAGGGTAGACAAGGCAGAAGAATAATGATCACCATTTTCAAAAGGCTCAGCCCCAGGCAAGATTTGACTTTTTTAGGATCCCTACCATCACCCACAGATTTTCATGTAGAGGAAGAGCTTTTCTCATTTCACATAACTCCTGAAAGGACCACCAGTCCCCAGTCATGCACATGCCAACAAGTACATATATACCAAGAGGATCTTCTTACATTAACAGTTTCTAAATAAAGAGTCTGGAATTTCAGTTCATGTTAGCATTTTTCTGAGACTAGACTGATAATCACAATATCATCGTATATTGGAAACTATGATCAAAAAAAGCATTGCAGAATAAAGTGGCAATCGAGGACTAAAATTTGACCTACATCGTATTTTAAAATATTATGTATTATTATTCTAAAATATAAAGATGTGGTTGGATTTCCATTATGTCAAAAACACTGAAGAGCTCATCTTTTTCATGCCTCCACAGACCCAGATCAACCGGAATTATGACCACTACAGGGATCTGAGCTATTTTAGCAGTCAGTACAAATAGCTGTAGCTAAATTAGTCTCTCCATGATCAATACCAATTGCGAAGCTCCAAAATTTATGTGCATGCTCAGGCTGCACTCAAATGGTCATGTGAATTAGGCAAATATCAACGGAGTGATATTATCAATAACAATTGTGATCATGTTTTTCCATTCTACTTTCCTTTATATTAGATTAGCAGACAAACAAGTAGCTTGATTTTTTTTAAAGATTTTTTTATTTATTTTGAGAGAGTGAGAATGAGAGAGAGAGAGAGTACATGAGACGGGGGAGGGTCAGAGGGAGAAGTAGGCTCTTCGCTGAGCAGGGAGCCCAATGTGGGATTCGATCCCGGGACTCCAGGATCATGACCTGAGCTGAAGGCAGTCGCTTAACCGACTGAGCCACCCAGGCGCCCGATTTTTTTTAATTAGAAAGCAACTTTAAAAGTTTTAAGGTTATTCAAACTATTATCTTAAAAATGATTCTGTCCCTTCCTCCCCACCTCTCTCTCAAAAAGAAAGAAAGAAAGAAAGAAAGAAAGAAAGAAAGAAAGAAAGAAA
>NW_027397067.1:32742492-32772516 GCF_003265705.2 Callorhinus ursinus
AAAGAAAGAAAGAAAGAAAGAAAGAAAGAAAGAAAGAAAGAAAGAAAGAAAGAAAGAAAGAGAAAGAAAGAAAGAAAGAAAGAAAGAAAGAAAGCAAATAAATGCATTATCCACCACAATTATAATGCTGGTTACAGCTATGCCTTAGGCCTGGAGGAGAATATGGAAAACAGAAGAAGTTTTCTGGTAAGTTTGATGAAAGTGTTTTGATGTTTTCTTTCCATTCTGCCTTTCCATTATTACTATTACTTATGATTTTCCCAATATTTAAATTAACCAAATGGTGATTTTCTTATAAGTAAATCATTATTTTTTTCACAGTTTATAATATTTCACAAAGCATTAACATTACACCATGCTGTTAACTGCTGTGAGTGTATTTAAACATACTCATTAGTATTTGTTACTAGATCACATTTTATGTAATATAATATTTTTAAAACCGTTTTACATATCTATAACATTTAAGGAGCTATAGTTGAAGCATTGTTAAATATCTAGCACCAAGGCCTTGTGTTCTTCTGGTCTTCTCTGGATGTCTTTTCTCTGATCAGCAGCCCTTAAGATTCTCTTTGAGGTAGAACAAAAGGGAGATGTGATAAATATTAAATCGAAGGGCAAAATGAGAGCAAGGACACCGGTTTCCATCAGCATTGACTCTGAGTACAAAACACTATTGTTTGGGAAGTCTGTTTATATTTACGCAATGAAAATATCTGTTCTACAGTCATCACTGGTTAATCTGTAAGTAACACACACACACACACACACACACACGTATGCTGTACATCATAAAAATACAACCAGAAGACATATTTTTGTGTCTATAACGAAAACAAAATCTTAGAATTTTAAATTATGAAGCTACAGGAAAGATCATATACTTCCTTCCTTTTTTTAGTTTATAAATTTCCAAAGGTAGCAGTGGATGGGCTGGGGTCAGAACATAAGCTTTGGGATATACTTGTGTGCTTTCTACTACACAACTATACTCCGAAATATGCAAGCAGAGCTCATTAGAGAGACGACCTTTGCCCAAAGAAAATACATTTTCCATATACTGTTCTGCAGATTTCAGTAGAGAAATTCTTTTGCAATCTTGGTAATGATGGCATATAGATTTCTCTGTTCATGAAGATAACAAAGCATCGATTTGGCTTTCCTTGTAAAATTGTAAAAGAATAAGAAAGCCACTCCACAAGCAGAGTCAAAGAAATGTGTGCTTTAATTTTGTCTGTATCTACTCTTAAATGAACCTGTCATTGGAGTGTATTGTTGACTCTACTAACTGCACCTGAGTTTGCCTTGTTTCCTGAAGATGTGTTTCAGATTATGCCCATGATTCTTTAGTACTTTTTGCTTTGGTCAATTACGTCAAATATTTTTGTTTATTAATATGAAGAAAGATCTTATTATTCTTTAACATATTTTCACTATGTAGTATGTGGGAATAACATGGTTTTTGTTCACTATTAGATATTGAATGTTCATAAAAAATTATATTGTTGCATTTGACTAAAAAAGAACTGACCAAGATTTGGCCAGCCACCAGGAATAGTACCATGTGGTAGTTAACTTTATTAACTTTCCTTTCAACCATAATGTTGTCTTGACACTGTGGTGCTTATCATTTAATGTTTTACATCCATTTGTCATTCATTACTTCAGCAAATACTTATTGAGCATCTGATGCAGTTTTCCTATGCCTTGAGTAGAAAGATTACAAAAATCACTAGTGTCAAATCCCTTGTTGTATATTTTAAGACATATTTGTCCATAAGGTGCTCTACTGAAATGTAGTTAAATACTCTAGATTAAAAGAAGAAATGTTTTTGACATTTCATAGTTCTCAATTTTATCTTTAAAATTATATAGGTCTACCCCCACAAACTGCTCCTTGCTTTGGAACTAAAGAAAATAATATTGTATTTGAATGACCAAGGCTCTTCCCTGTATAATGCAGTTACAATAATCTATAATATAACTACCATAGAACAATTCCACTTCTAGATAGATACCCAGAAGTACTGAAAGCAGCATCTCAAAGAAATATTTGAACATCCATGTTCATAGCAATATTATTCACAATAATAAGTGTTCTTTGACCAATGAATGAATGGGTAAACAAAATGTAATATGTATATGTCATGGAATATTATTCAGCATTAAAAAGAAAGGAAACTATGACACATGATACAACATGGGTGAACCTTGAGGACATTATGTTAAGTGAAATAAGCCAGTCACTCTGGGAACCAAACTGAGGGTTACAGAGGGGAGGGGAGTGGGGGGATGGGGTAACAAGGTGATGGGTATTAAGGAGGGCACGTTTGATGATGAGCACTGAGTATTATATGCAACTAATGAATCGCTGAACACTACATCAAAAACTAATGATGTACTATACACTGGCCAGTTGAACATAATAATAAAATAATAATAATAAATAAGCCAGTCATAAAAAGACAAACACTGTATATTCCACTTCTATGCAGTACCTAGAATAATCAATTAGCAATAATCATGCCCCGGTTAAACCTCATTGGCTACGATACTGCCACCACGCAAAGCAAATAAATAGGGACAGAAAGGAGAAGGGTGGTTGCCAGGGGCTGGGAGAAGAAGGGAATGGGTCATTGTTGTTTAACAGGTATAGTGATAGCAAAAATGGTTATGAGTGATGTGTACCCTCTACTCTAGCATCTTAAAGATGCTACAATTTTAACCAAATTGTGAATGACTGAAGCAGGGTCTTACAGTGGAAAATCAATGTACTGCTTTTCAAGGGTGACATTCTTTTCATGGACCTTAATGTATTATAATATTTTTTTCTTCATAGTATTATGCTAGAGAGCCTTAAAGAAGAATGACTGTGGGGGACCTTGGTAGCTCAGTCGTTGGTTAGGCATCTGCCTTTGGCTCAGGTCATGATCCCAGGCTCCTGGGATCAAGCACCACATTGGGCTCCCTGCTCAGCAGTGAGTCTGCTTCTCCCCCTCCCGCTGCCCCTCCCCCCGTGCTTATGCTCTCTCTCTCTCTCTCTCAAATATACATAAAATCTTTAAAAAAATAAAAAGCCAAAATGGTATTGAAAAAGAACAAAGTTGGAGGACTCACACTTCTCAATTTGAAAACTTACAACAAAGCTACAGTAACTAAGAACGTGTGGTGCTGACACATATATATGGAATAGAACTGGGAGCTCCAAAACAACCTATCAATGGTCAGGGGGATTTTGACAAGAGTCTCAAGAAAATTCAATCAGAAGAAAAGTCTTTTCAACAAATGGTGTTAAGACAACTGGATGTTAATATGCAAAATAAAGTTGGACCCCTTCCCCTTGTCACACAAAAAATGAACTCAAAATAAAAAATAAACCTGATTTTACAAATGTTACCTAATAAGTGTGACCAAAATTAAGAATAAAACTCATGAACAAATTGTTAAAATTATTAAATAAAATAAATGGTGAGTTTTCTATCGTGCTTATAGGTTAAGATAGTTAACATCTTAGGTTTCCTCAAGATTATACTTTTAATTCAATGTAATTCAATAAAATTCAATGTTTTTCATAAAGTTTAAAAAGATCTGCCTAAATTTTATATGACATAGAGCCAATAATAGCCAACAAATTTTTAAGAATAAAATTTGTCTCTACTGTATTTCAAGATAAAAGATAGTATTTCAAACAGTGTGTAAGAGATAGCTAGATTAATGAAATCGAATAAAGAAAACAGATGCAAACCCACACTTTAATGAAATCTTTGTGTGTGACAGTGGAAGCATCAAACATCAGTGGGAAAAAAGTAATGGACTATTTAATAAATTGTGCTTGTTTAATTGTAGATTCTTATGAAAAGACATTAAAGTATATCCTCATACCATGTAAAACTTATAAACTCCACATTTAACTCAAAAACAAAAATGAGAAGAGCAAAACTTTTAAAAGAAATTAAGATATTATTTTCATAATATTATTAGTGCTAAATATAAAGGCTTTGAGCTAAAGTAGGTTAGCTTTTATTTGATCAACCCCCTCACCAAAAAATAAAGAAAAGCTAGGGGTTATGTGATTGAAGGTGTCAGAGAGAAGCAACTTAGCTATATCCAAAAATATCAAAATCCTGAAGAAAAAGGAAGTACAGATTTATGAGACTGGCACTTGGTGCGACTTTTACTCTGAAGGCATTTGGAGAGTCTGGGCAGTGCATGCAGCGATTTCACAGAACTGCAGAAGCAAGAGTTGGAGTTCAGGACCTAGCAAAGTACCGGCACTCTGGTAAGGAGCCCTGGATTTAAGACGGGTCCCCGAGAAGTAAAGGCATACTAGAAATAAAACACCCCGAACAGGAAAAAAACCTGTCATGGAATCACCTCAATTATTGATTTTCATATGAACATTTGCCTTTGCCATAGCTGAGAAACAGACAGAATTTTGGCAATCCTACATGTTTGAAAGACAAAAAGTGGAGTTCGGGATCCCAAAGATGAGGGCCTTGTAAATAGTCTAGTTTTTCAGTGAAAACTAATAAAGGCCTCAATAGAGGATTAAGGGTGATGTGGAAAAAAGAGAGAAAATTGATAATAGAAACTGATAATAGAAATTCACAGCTGATCCAGGTATTAGAATAACAGGATATAGCCTTTATAATCAAAATAACACATGTGTTGAAGAAACAGAGAAGGTATAACATTTCAACAAACAATGGGAGTACATAAAAGGAATACAAATAGAAATTACAGATCTGAAGATATAATAACTAAAATAAAGAATTCAATAGATGAGTTTAACGGCAGATTAGCCAGTGTCTTCACTCCAAAAAAAAGAAAACAAGATTAATGAAGTGGAAGATAGTTCATTGATCCAGACTCAAGCACAGAGAGAGAGAGATGGGGTAAGGGAGGGAGGATGGAAAATACACTAAAGTGTTTGAGAGATAAGTGGGATATGTTAAAATACCTAACATAACCTGTAAATAGAACCTTAGGTGGAAGCCCAAAGAAAAAAGTACAAAGCAGTATTTGAAAGAACAATGCAAATAATATTTCAAAGCTGATTGAATACACTAAACACAGACTCAAAAAGTACAACAAAAGTTTATGTAAAATAAATAGAAACAAAACAACACCAAGGCATACCATAGGATAACCAAAGACAAAAAAAAAATAAAATCTTAAAAGCAAGAGAGAGGGGAAAAAATGGACCCATTACCTAAAATAAGAGCAATAGAACTGACAGGTAAGTGACTTTTCTATGGAAATAATAGGAGCAGAAGATAATACAGTTGAAAAAAATACACTAAAAAAAAAAAACCCCCGAAAAATGCACTAAAATAGAATGCTATTCACAAAGAAAATCTGCTTCACAAATGAAGGTAAAGACCTTTTCAAATATTTAAGAATCATGAAAATGTATCACCATCAAATCCACACTAATGAAAATACTTAAAAAGTACTTAAGATGAAGGGGGGCGCCTGAGAGGCTCATTCGGTTAAGCATCTGACTCTTGATTTCTGCTCAGGTCATAATCTGAGCATCTTGAGATCAAGACCCATGATGACTCTGGGCTGGGTGTGGAGCCTGCTTGAGATTCTCTCTTTCCTTTGCCCTCTGCCCCTCCCCCACCTGCTTGTGTGCATGCTCTCTCTCTCTCTCTCTCTCTCTCTCTCTCGATCTTTTGCTCTTTCTCTAAAAAAAATTACTTAAGATAGAGGGGAAATGAACTCATGTGAAAGCCTGGAGTTCAGAAAGAAAGAAAGACTTAAAAGACTAAATATGTAGATATATCTAAATGAATATTGACTGCATATAACAACAACATTACTTTAAAATTTAAAATTATGAATAATTAAAGTAAATGCCAAACATAGAAAATTCAAGAGGTGACAAATGGAATTAAAGTGTTTTAAAGTCCCTGCATTGTTAAGGGAGCATTAAAAGCATTACGTTAAATCAGGCAGGCTTCAAAAAATCAATAATACATAGAGTAATTTCTCATGTAACCATTCAAACAATATTTTAAAAACATGACAGATGAGAGGATAGATATCAAAAATGCTTAATTTATCCAAAGAAGGCACAAAACGAAAATAAAAAGGAAATATAAAGCTGGTGGACAAATATGGTACAAATAATCAGATGGTAGATTTAAACACAAATTGAGGAGGAAATATACTAAATACACCAATTAAAACATAAAAATTATCAGACTGGATTTGTGAAACAAAGACATAATAAACCTTGAAAAAAGTTCTATCAGCCCTCAAGCTGAAACTAAAACAATTTGAGGGTTCTTACTATGAAAAAGAACGCAAATGGAGGTTTCTTCTGAACATTTTACAAAGTCCTATGACGTGTGAACCCAGGGCTGGAGGTGGAGGTATTTCAAGTGAGGAGTTCTGAGGGGCTCTGCTGGTGCAGTAGATTCATAACAAGTCCGTGTCTGTTATTCAGGCAATGATAGCATGACAAACTGTGGGTGGGAAGTTCAAACTCAAAGAGAATGATTTCTTGAAATGATGGTTATGGTAAAGATTTTGGTATGTTTTCATATAAAAAGATGCAAATCATTTCAGGATTTGGTATTTGTTGAGTTTATAGAAATCTATAGGTTACTATTCCCTGAACTCATTTGATCATGACAAAATTTATGAGATTCAGTATTAATATGATAGTTGTATAGATGAGGAAACAGAATCTTGGAGATGTTAAATGATTATCCAAGAATACTTACCTAGTAAATAAAAGAGCTAGAATGTAAATTCAACTCCATTTGCTTACAGTACTCATATAGTATTTATTAAAAGTCAAAGAATTTTAACATAATTTAAAAATGTAATTAGAGTAGCTGTTGCAAATTAATTTGAACAGTTGCTGAATTTTGGCTGTTAATTAAGGAGTTCCTGTATTATCAAGCAGTGGTATAAACCAAAAGATGTGGAACATTCAAATTTATTTTGATAATACATCTAATAATGGCCCTCTTTGTAAACCACAGGAAAAATATTTATTAGAAAGAATATCCTCAATTTTAAGTTTTTCTATTTAATTTTTTTCTTAAGCATTAGTGATTTCTGCCGTCTAGCAGATGGCAAAAGAGAATGAGCAAGAAGCAAATAAATATTCATGGAAAAGTTGGATCCATTCACCAGGCTTAAATGAAAGCTAGTGATTTTTTTCTTGAATATATTCTCTGGGCCATGATTTTATTTGACTATATTTAACATAGTCATACTTCATAATAGTGAAAGAATTCCATTTTCACAAACTAGAAGAAAATACATCTTTTTTTTTTTTTTTATCTATTCATTGGACACAGAGAGAGAGAGAGAGACCACAAGCGGGCAAAATGAGAGGAAGCCCAAGCAGGGAGCCCGATGTGGGGCTCGATCCCAAGACCCCAGGGATCATGACCTGAGCCGAAGGCAGACTCAACTGGCTGAGCCACCCAGGTGCCCCAAAATACATACATTTTGATGGTGGCCCTCAAGGATTGCTAGGATTTCATATCATTCAAACAAATTCGAGAAGTACTTCCTTCTTTGGCTCCTCCCAACTTTGCATCAAAACTGAGAATTTTCTTTATTCTGGTGATGCTCAACCTATTACATTATTTATTTTGCTTTGTTTTTAAGGATAATATTTCTCTTCTCATTTCTAACCTCCTCCTTTGTCTTTCTGACATGATCTCAACTTTAATGAAACTGCATTTTTCTCCTGGCTCTCAGTTTAGTTATACTTAACTATATATAGTTTAGTTTTATTTACTTTTCTTTTTATATTATAGTTATAGTCAGCATTTGTTTTAGGGATATTCCTTCATTATCTTTTATATTAACACCTCTTTCAAAAAGTACAGTAATGAACTGCTCTTACCCTACAATGTTTGACTGTTTACCTTCTTTTGAAAGGATGATGTCTTTTGTCTGAACTTGTTAATTATAATTATAATCACCACTCAAATAGCAACATCATTGAGACTTTCTCATCTAGTCTGGTTTAATTTCTTCTAGTCACACTTAAGCTGTGTAGGAAGATTAAAATGTTAAAAATAATTTATACATACATAATGATTAAAGTTTAACTTACAGAAACTTCATTTAGTGATCACCAACTGATGTGTTTAGGAGCAATATTTTTCCTGCCACACAGAAATGGAGATGACTTTTGAACTTGAAAAGTAGTAGGAAACCATGTGATCCCTTTAGCTATTAATCCTTTATTGATAAAAGAATTAAATACTTAATAGAAGATAGTTCAAAAAACAGACCTTCAGAGTTTTTCTCTAAACACAATCTATTCTTTCATTTTTAAAAGCTCTGTAAGGAATTTGAGAAACAAGACAGAGGATCATAGGGGAAGGGAGGGGAAAAATGAAACAAGATGAAACTGGAGAGGAAGACAAACCATAAGAGACTCTTAATCTCAGGAAACAAACTGAGGGTTGCTGGAGTGGTGGGGGGTGGGAGGGATGGGGTGGCTGGGTGATGGGCATTGGGGAGGGTATGTGCTATGGTGAGCGCTGTGAATTGTGTAAGACTGATGAATCACAGACCCGTATCCCTGAAACAAATAATACATTATATGTTAATAAAAAATAATAATAATAAAATAAAATGTCTTGTAGAATCTTCTGACTGTAGGTCATGGAAATAAAAAAAGTATCAAATCTTTAAAAAAATAAAAGATCTGTAAGAATTTTAAACATCTAAAATTCTTCATTTTATTGTTGTAATTTGGTATATAATTGTTATCATTTAGAAGAGATTCTAAAGATGTCTAAAGAGACTATATAAATCTTAAATTAAAATGAAGCAACCGAGGGGGGCCTAGGTGGCTCAGTTGGTTGAGTGGTTGACTCTTGATTTAGTCCTGGGTCATGGTCTCAGGGTCCTGAGATTGAGCCCTGAGCACAGTCTGCTTGTCCCTCTCCTGCTGCTTCTCTCCCCATTCATGTGCTCTCTCTCTCTTTCTCAAATAAATAAAATCTTTAAAAGATAAAATAGATAAAAAATAAAATGAAGCAACTCAAAAGAGAAATATTTTTGACTCATAATATCAAATCAACATTAGTTAAAAGAATCTCCTAAAACAAGATTTGACAATCTGTAAAATTGTCAGTATCTTCCAAGGTCTCTTCTTGAGCATATCCAGTAAGTTAATAGTGATCAAATTTTAAAAGGATATGGAAGTTAATTCAATCTTAGTTAAATAAATAGACATTATGATAAAATTGTGTATAATTGTAATTTATTTCCTGCAATTTGCCTTTCAGATTTCACTAGAATTTCCCTTTTATCCTGAAATACCAGCTTGATACATTTCCAGTGACACAACTTTGGATTTCATGTTGTTAGGAAAGCTATTCCATCTTACTAAGTTCCTGTTTAAATTGTAATCCTGTGATTTTTTTAATCATTCGTTACTTTAAGAATAGACTTCTATTGTAAATTTGCAGTTTAAGACCATGATAAGATGTCACATTCATTTGTTATTTTAAAGCATTTTTATAGTCTTTTATATATAGAATTAAAAGCGGGGGTGAGGGAACAATGATATTTAGTGCTGGCTCCAAAGAGTTGAATTTCTTGGTGCTTAGTTTGGGATCAAAGAACAAAACTAAGCAATATAAATGGAAAAACCATCAGTATAATAATAAGGAAAAGATGTGGATGTTATTCCAAAGAAATTACTAAAATCGGTTTAGTAGTCAAAAACAGTACTGCTAATTTGTTGCTGGGGGAAAAAAATGGAAGGAGTTAATGATGCCATAGTATAAGGATTCTTTTAAATCTTCTCTATAATATTACCCATAAAATATCTACTCTCAACTGGCAATGAAAATATTTCTATTTTGGAAAATAAAAGTCATAAATAAAAGAAGACATATGTTCCCACTACCCCCACCATCTCTTCCAAAGATTAAGACAAATAAATCTGTTTCGGTTATCTCTTGCTATATTAAAAAAAAAAAAAAACCTCCAACATTTAGCTGTATTCAGTGGATGAGTTCTGCTTTTTTTAATTCACATAGTGTCCACTGAAATCATTCACACAGCGACATTCAGCTGGGAGCTGCCTGGGGTCCCAAGGTACTCCCGAACATAATCTATCGATCTCCCCACCTCCTGCCATCTCTCTCTTTCTCTCTCTCTCTCTTCCCCCCCCTCCCTCTCATAACCTGTCATCACTAAGTAGCTTAACTAAAATTTCTCTATATGGTAGGTAGCTTGGCTAAAAATGGAAGGGTGAAAATGAGGGATAAAATGAAGCTGCAAGATGTCTTAAATTGTAGAGCCAGAAATTATACAATATCATTTCCACTGTATTTTCTTGGTCAAAATAAGTCACAGAACCTGCATAAATTCAAAAGGAAGGAAAATATATTCCACTCATTAATGACAGGAGTAGCAAATTCACATGTAGGACAAAGAGGGAGAAGTATGCACACTTTGGAAACAAGCTACCATTGTCTACCCTCTGGCCACAGCAATTTATAGACCTCCCACAAGCAAAATACACCCCTCCCTCTTCCAAAAATCTGATGCCCTTAAGGCATTGTCTCAAAATCCAGAATGTCATTATCTAAATTATGTCCATATATGCCTGAATTTTCCTGGATGCAGCTGCTTGGGTTCAATTGCTCTTGATCCAGAGACATATGAAAATAAAAAGATCATTTGCCTACAATATTCACTGATGAAGCACAGATAATTGCAACAGACACCTGCATTTTAAAGAAGGCAGTGATTTGTCACTGGTCCATGGCAATTCTAAATACAGTTGGACACGTGTCACGAGTTCCCCCTACTTGAAAGGCAAGTAGATTACGGTTCTGGCCCCTAATGTATTGTTTTTCAAAGATTTTGCCTTTGTTTCAGTCATCCCTCCTTTTCTATAAGATATAGCCAGTATTTACAGTGAATCACTCTCTCAGCCTGCTTCTTGTCCTTAAAAATTGGATGCTCTTTGCATTTTGAAATATTCTGTTCCTTTTAGCCAGTCATGTGGTGCTTTTGACAGTACAGGGCTCTTAAAATTTTGTAGACTTTTCTATAAATCTTATTATGATTTACCTCATTCCCTAAAAGCAGTATCTATTAATTTTTTTCAAGACAGACTTCTAATACTTTGGGAAAATGCCATCCAGATTCTCAGAAGTCTTTATGTCTAGCTGAGATGGTCTACTAGGAACCATCTCAAATTTTTCTAAGGTTTTAACAAAGGAGCTTACAAACATAGAATGAGTGTAACCTTTACTGAGTGGTCATATTTTACTTTGGTCAGTTGGAGAAACTATACTGGACAAAAGGAAAGAGATCATCTACTTGATAGACGAAGATAGATGTTACATTACCAAGGACATGTGCAGTGGGAGATCTAGTTGGACGTATATGTGAAAAGAACCTACCTCAACTTTATTTTCTATCTAAATTACTTCTAAATTCTCTGATCCATCATTTTTCTATTTTTATTCATAAATAGAAACCTAATGTGATATATTATACAGAAATAACGTGTTAATGTAGTACATAGAAATGATACAAATGTCTTCAACTTAGTCCCAAATATTGTGTGCATTTAACTTTGGTTGATTTAAATTTCTGCTTTTAATTGCTTTAATTATTTTATGTCTATTTACTTATTTTAGATTTTATAACTTTACATTTGTTAGCAGCAGAATGATTAGAATCATATTCAAAATTATTCCATACCACTTCATACCCATTAGGATGAATGTATTAAAAAGAGAGAGAGAGAGAAAATAACAAAAGGTAACAAGGGTATGGAGAAATTAGAGACCTTCTGTGTTCATTGCTGATGGAAATGTATTGGTTTGGCTTCTGTGGATAACAGAATAGCAGTTCCTCAAAAAATTACAGATAGAATTACCACATGATCCAGCAATTCCCCAAAGAATTAAGAGCAGGGACTCAGACAGATATTTGTACACCCATGTTCATAGCAGAATTATTCACAATAGCCAAAAGATGGAAGCAACCCAAGTGTCCGTTAATGGATGAATGGATAAACAAAATGTGATATGTACACAAAAATGAAATGTTATTCATCCTTAAAAAGGAAGGAAATTCTGACACATGCTACAACATGGACGAAATGTGAAGACATTACACCAAGTAAAATAAGTCATAAAAAGCAAATATTGTTATGTTTCCACTTACATGAAGTGCTTGGAGTAGTCAAATTCATAGAAACAGAAAGTAGGATGGTAATTCAGTTATACAATTATGATGCCAAAATATTCCATGTTCTATATAAATTAAAAAATTTAGGGGCGCTTGGGTGGTTCAGTCGGTGAAGTGTTCAACTCTTGATCTCAGTTCTGGTCATGATCTCAGGGTCATAAGTTCAAAACCCGCGTTGGGCTCCATGCTGGCATGGAGCCAACTTAAAAAAAAAAAAAAACTAAAAATTTAGTTTGCCTGCTGTGCTTAAAAATGTTTAGTTAAAGGTCAAATGTTTCATAAATGTTCAAGTAATGAAGTTCTAATTTTGAAAAACACCAGCTAGAGTATCTGATTACTAATATTAAATGATGTTTCCTGGTGAAACTAAAGAATGCATGTCCATTCATCTGGTACAGGAACACTATGTCATATAATTTACACTGATAATAACTACCCCCAACCTTTAAAAGTGTGTGTATTTTCTCCCAAATGTTTAAAGTCATTATAATCTTCATATTTTTGTTATTTTTTATTACTCAACAATGACTATCAGGAAAAAATAATTTACTCTTCAGTGTTTTTACTTATACAAAAAATGGTGAATTCTGTTTCTACTGTATCTGATGTTATTTTGCCCAAATATTATGAGTAATGGACCTTACATTGTACCATTATATGATTGTTATGATTGTTATCTTGACCTCATTCAATTTTGAAAGAATTGCCTTCTTCAAGCAACGTCATTTTATAAACAATTTCCAATTTTGATAGGTAATTGCACTGAAGGTTCAGAAAAGCGTTTTGTCTCTCGAGAGCCCAGATTAAATCAATTTACAGATTAAAGGGGAGGAAGCAATTAGATAGCAATCCAAAGAGTGTTTTTAAAATTATTATATCCTAGGTTTTTTGTTTGTTTGTTTATTTGTTTTTTAGAGAAATGAGAGAGAGACAGAGAGAGACAGAAAGAGAGCATGAGCTGGGGTGGGAATGGACAGGTAGAGGGAAAGGGAGAAAGAATCTTAAGTAGGCTCCATATTCAGTGCAGTGGCTCCATCTCCAGACCCTGAGATCATGACCTGAGCCGAAACCAAGTGTGGGATGCTTAACTGACTGAGCCACTCAGGCACCTACATCCTAGGTGTTTTTTGGAAAAAAAAAAAAATTGAACACAAGTTCTCTCTTCCAAGAAGAAGCTGTTTCCCTTTTCCACTTTGGTTTCTGCTGCTTTGGCAGCTTTTTACGCTGTCCCAACTCCATGTTTAGATGCCTCACTGGAGCATATTTTAGATGTAGAATCCATATTTCCTTATACTTTGAGGCTATGGCCCTCTTGCTTATTAGAAAATAATAAAACATTCAAAATTAGATTGGAGAGTCGCCAACATTGCTATGGTTGCTTAAATGGCAATGATTTTATAACAATTGTAACAAGAGAACCATTAAAGAGAAAGATGCACAAAAGATTCACTTAAATTTTCTATAAAAATAAATCGTAAGTGTAATCACACACAGAAAACAGTTTTCATAGATTGAAAGATGTACGAAATAGGAAACTAAATAGAACACAAACGTAATGCAAGGTAACTGGATATACTTATTTAGCACCAATAGTATTGAATTTAAGATTTTTTGTTGAACTGCCAAAATATCTAATATAAATTTTTAAAGTAAAGAAAATTGATAACTATTTTGATGGTCAGAATGATATGAGAATTTAATTTTAAAGTAAAATCAGGAGCAAAAATTCTAACGCATACCTTATGCAAATCTATATAAATCTATATAAATGATTAAAGTAATATCAAGCAAAATGTTGATCATATCTTATGTTCTTTAATGTTTCAGACTGTAACTGTGTTTCCTTCTACATAGTCTTTATAAAATTACATGTGTGATTGATTATTACTGTAAACGTTTTTTATTTTAGAATCAAATTTCATTTCAAATTTTCTCCAGTTGTTTTTGTTTATCTCTCAATGTCCTATGTCAAATTCAAATCCCCTGGTTTTTGACCAAGATGATAAAATGTATAAAATTGTAAAATTAAAATATTAAAAAAAAAACAAATATATTTAATTAAATGATTATACTTTTACCATCCTCAACATAGTGACAGAATATTCTTAAGGGTTATAAAACCATGAACCAGTGTTTTAAATAGATGTTAAAGTTACCAATAATTACTTAGCACTTTCACAACTCATTCTTTATGAACATTAAGAACACATGGATGATAAGAGACATGCTAAAAAATTGGAATTTGACCAACATCTTTACTAAAAAATAAATACAAAGCTGTTGACTGACCTGAATGCATTATACTATATTGCTAATTTATTTTTATTATTGGAATAGTTTACAATCAAACCCTTATAGGGAAAAGATGATACTCAGTGATCACTGGTCAGTAACCAGAAAGATCAGTCTCAGAGAGATTCTCTATTCACCCCTACACTTTGTCAATACCAAACACGGCTGTTCATTCTCCACCAGTAACAGTCCTTATCTTGTGTGTGTCTCTGTGTGTATATGCATGTGCATACATATAACACAATTGCATTTGAGCTTTGTTATTATCACATAGATTTTTTTAATTTCCTAAGTTAATTGAAATAATCATATTGCCTGATTTGCCATAATTTGTAATGAGGAAAAAAAACTGGCTGGTTAAAATTTTTAAGTTTAGAGTACTTTTCCCAGGAGCAATTGCTTTGTATGTAGTTAAGTGTTATATAAACTATTTGAGGGCAAGGGCCTAATTTTGATATTGCCAGTATCCATCACAATGGAAAGTAAATATCAGATATTCAAGAACGATTTAATGAATTGCATAAATGAACAGTCATGCTTGACCAAAACAATTTTTAAAGGAGGTTACTAGAGATAAGGAATAAAGTGTTTAGTATAAAATTGGAATTCAATAAAACATTTGATAAGTTTTCTCATGATATATTTATAAAAATTATATATGTAGGAGTGTGGACATGGTAATTATGTTGATTAGTAAGTGGTCAAACAATCTAGTAGCAAGAAGATTTATTAATACAATTGTCTGACCAAGAGAGAGAAGTCTTTGGATGGACAGCCATAATACTCTGTTCCTGACCCTATCCTGTTCAATATTTTTATGGAAAAGATAAGAAAGACTTCTGGTCTCCAGTTCCCCATGTAAGGAGCTTAGAAGTCACCACTCCATCCTAACAACATGGAAAAATCCAAACAGAGTCAGAAATCAACAACTCTTCTTGGATCCTTAGAGGGAAGAACCCAGGGCAAACCACTGCCTCCAAGACTGGAGAGACAGGCAATGCATACAGAAAAATCACTGCTTACCAGAGCAGTGGTTTATGAGCTGCAATGTCAATGGGAGCCAATGCAGGGTTAGGAAAACCAGAATTATAATTAACCAATTGTTAGAACCTCAACATGGACAAGTCTGAGAGTTAAAAAGTTCTGGGGACCCAGTCATCAGAGACCCCCACAATACTGTGAGATTTACCTCCAAGGGTTAGAATAGAATCCCAAAAGAAATATGGGGGGGGGATCTCCTTGTGCTTTCAGCTGGGCTAAGGGGAAAGTTACCTTTTTGAAATACCCCAGAACACCAGAACATTTTGTTCTTCTAAACAAGCCTTTCAGATGAAACCAGAGTATAACCTACTGGGATATTATCAGAGCCTAACTGACACAGGGAAAGGGAAATACACAAGTCCAACCCACTATAGCCATCCTGTCCCAGCTAAGAGGAAAAAAAAAATCACTAAGAAACACTTGTGAAGTTCACAGTCCACTAAAATTCTAACTATAGGATGCTTCCTCTCCCTTCATACCTCACCACCAAATTACTAATGGTCTATTTATAGCAGCTCCTTTCATCATATTCAGGTACCAAGAAAAAGTACAAGACATAACAACAGACAAAAACACAACTGGAAGAAACAGAAAGCATCAGAGTCAGACAAGGCAGGGATGTTGGAATATTCAGATCAGAAAATTAAAACAACTATTATTAATATGCTAAGAGTTGTAGTGGAAAAAAGCATGTAAGAACAGATGGACAATGTAATCAGAGAGATAGAAATCCTAAGAAAACACAAAACAGCAACAACAAAAAACTAGAGATCAAAAAATGTAAGTGAAATGAAGAATTCCTTTGATGGGCTTACTACTAGATTGGGCATGGCTGAGGAAAGAATCTCTAAGCTTGAGGATTTCTCAACAGAACGTCCAAAACTGAAAAGCAATAAAAATAAAGACTATAAAAGAGAACAGAATATCCAAGAACTGTGGTACAATGTCAAAAATTGTAACATATCCATAATGAGACTACAAAAGGGGAAGGAAGAAGAAACAGAAAAAAAAAATCTGAAACAGTAACAGCTGAGAATTTCCCCAAATTAATGTCAAACACCAAACCATAGATCCAAGAAGCTCAGAGGACACCAAATAGGAGAAATGATAAAAATTAAACAAACACAAAAACAAAGCAAAAAGTATGTAGAGATTAAACAGCATACTTCTAAATAATATATGGATCTACATGAAATCTCAAGAGGAATGTTTAAATATTATGAAGATTTTTCATACTGTTACTTATTTATTCAGTTCCCCAACATGACATCTTATTAATATTTTTCCCTTTCATCATCTTGAGGTATGTGAATTTATTCGCTGTTATTCTATATTCTTTTTTCATTATTGTTTTAATTTATCCTGAGTTTTTAAAATTATTCAATATGCTCCTTTCATTTCCAAGTTACCTTACTTCTCCCTTTAGCTGCTTCTTTTCCAGATTGTTCTAAGAACCTATGACATATGTTAAAATTAGTGTTTCTAAACTTGTTTTAAGCATCCTTTTTTTTTTTGAATCAGTTCAGGTTACTATAACAGAATACCACAGACTGAAGGACTTACAAGCCCAGAAATTTATTCTTCACAGTTCTGGACATTGGGAAGACCAAGATCAGAGTGCTAGCATGATGGTCTTCTGTTGAGGTCCCTCTTCCAAATTGCTACCTGACTTTTTGTTGTGTATTCATATGATAGAAAAAAAAGAGTAAAGGACCTCTTTGAGGTCCCCTTTATAAAGGCATTAAGCAAATTCATGAGGGCTATACCATCTTTTTTTTTTTTTTGACATATGAACAACTTTAATTACCTGCTACACCATCCAGAAGGAAATATGTCGTAAATGGATAAAAACACGGTTCATAAACTTAGGAGATAGGCAGGCATTTTTAGACCACTTCAGGTTTAGACATTAACCAGACTGAAGTATTTTTTAACATTTAAAATAAAGCCTTAAAAACATAGAACATTTTACCACAGTAAACAAAACAATGTATTAAAATTTGACTTCCAGAAATGACCAAATTATTTTTTAAACATGATTTAATTTTTTTTCACATTTCTTTAAATGTCAAGTTTTCTTTGGCAAACTTATCCAAAATACTAAATTTTCATTTTAGAACTTATTTTATATTTATATAACAGAGTGCCCTAAATTGATGTTCATCAAGATACCTTTCTCTAGGCCCTAATGGTTTCTACCTTCCTTTTAAAATGTATTAAGTTGTCATTCTCAAAAATATTCTAGAGAAAAAATTATGAATTAAACACCGATAAACTCTTCTTCATTTCTGTTATAGTGTAGTAATTTATCATCTAACCCACAGTGGTCTATTAGCTGAGTAAGGCTGAGTTTCTTGTTCTCCTCAGACATAGCTGACTGCAACTCATAAAGCAACAGCTGGCTACAGCTTCTCCACTTCTGTATTAACACCTGTAACTGAGACAGGTCATTCTTTGATCTATACATTTTGTATAGATCAGTTTTAGCCTCTGAAGAAAGTCTTCTTTCTCCTCAATCTGCTTCACCAATTTTGCTCTTTCTTCACTTAATCCTTGTTTTGGAAGATTCTCATTCACAAAGTCACTTTGGAGATCACTGCAAGACTCAGTATCAAGAGACTTAGATTCACATGCACTGATACTCTTGAAGGTATTTTTCAAATATGTACTTTCTTTGAATTCACCATCTATGTGTTTAAAACTTTCTTGAAGTTCCAAACAGTTTTCTTCTGTTGAAGACGCTGGTTTCTCAGGAAAATTCTGATCATTTTCTTCATTCTCTACTTCAAGATGTTTCACCACACTGTAACAGGAATTAAATGAAGATCTAGTTTTCCTCAATTGTTCTCTAAGTGTTGCACTCATAGGTTGTTTGCTTGTGCTACTTGTCTGGGGAGATGGTGGGTTGGCACAGGCCTGTGGAGTGCTAGGTAAAATCACAGCTGAGTCGGATGGGTTTTCCATCTTGAAAATAAAATCTTGGTTTACCTCTCCCTCCGCCATCCCCAGAGTTGAGGATATACCATCTTGACCTTATTATCTCTCCAATGCCCCACCTCCTAACACCATCACATTGGGGTGAGGATGACCACTTATGAATTGGAGAGTGAGAAACATAAACATTGTCTGTAACACCTACCTTGATAGATCCAAATATTTCCCCCATTTTTAAATGTTATTTGACATTCTAAATACATTACTCAGAATAACTACACAAGTGAAAGCAATTGCAAGAAATCTAACTTTTTATAACATCTCTAGATCTAGATATGCCCCTCCCTACAGTGGTCATATTCTTTGCCTTTTAAGAATCAAAATCAAAACTACCTTGAGAGATAAGCATTCTGAGTTAAATATAACAAGGTAAATATAAAGGTACTACACATAAGTGAAACAAGAACAGAAAAAAGTCTAATAACCAAAAAATACATGACTTGGTACAACCTATGTTAGTCCATTCCTAATCCAGCTTTATCCAACTTATGTAGAATATTGACTCAATAAACCAGGCTTGCAAGCACATTAGGAAACATCTACAAAAGTTAATGGAGTATCCAGGGGCACCTGGATGGCTCACTCAGTTAAGCGTCTGCCTTCAGCTCAGGGTCCTGGGATTGAGCCCCACATCCAGCTCTGCATCGAACCCCTACACCCCAGCTCGGCAGGGAGTCTGTTTCTCCCTTTCCCTCTCTCACTCTGTTTTCTCTCTCTCTCTCAAATAAATGATTTTTTTTAAAAAGTTAATGGAATATCCAAAGCATCTGCTTGCATTTGTTTAGTTTCTCAGAGAGAACAGCATTTGCTATCCAGGAAGTTTTATATATCTATTGTATATTTAATATTTTTTTTGTAACATAAAACTCATTCTTGTATCTAGGCAGCCTGGTGTCTAGTTTTTCCCTTTTCGTTCCAGTCCCTAGTTTTCTTTCTTCAGTGGGAAGTAGGAAGGGAAACTAGTAGTTTTGCCAACTTTACTTCATATCAACTCTAAAATAGGCAATTTTTCTTTGCAATAAGGATATGAAATCATATTACTAACCACACATCATAACTTAAAAAAAAGAGTTCAAAATGAAAGTAAAACACATATGGAGTTACCTCTAAATCAGGCAATGAGCGTGATGTTGGGAATTGTGAGGAAAATGTGCTAACTATGCTCAAGGAGCCAATAGAAGATTTAGGGAGACAGATGGGAAGTAAATAACTCCAATACAGTGGGGATACTGCTATGACTGAAATATGCACACAATATTATAGCAAAATGCAGAAGCCACTGTCTTAACCCAGCCTACAGAAGTTTAGTGAAGGTAATTTCTGAGTTTCATCTTGAAGGCTGGGTAGGACTAAAGCAAACGAACAAAAATATTGTTTTTTATTAAAAAACAATCTTTGAAACATTATCCTATATATGTATATTTATATAGTTCAATGTTTCTCATATAGAAAATGTCATGGAGACAGGAAATGGAGATGGTAAGGCTGAATGAGTTGTTAGGGGGTCAAACTGGAAGATTCTGTGTCACACCACAGGTTTAATTTCATTTTATAGTTGAAATGAAGAACAGAGATACAGTCGTATGTTTAATTTAGTAATATTACTGTGCAGTAAAAATTCAAGGAGGCCTGAGGCTAAAGCTGGAGAAACAAAAAACAAATTGTTATTAAAAGTCCAGGCAAAAGATGACAAATGTCTGAGTAGCAGAACCAGCAACAGTGGAAGGAAGGTAGCTATCTAGGAAATATTTAATAGGTTAGATTTATACTGGGAGAGTGATTAGATAAGAATTTTGAGGAAAAACAGGACTAGAGAATAACTCACATAAGACTGGGTAGCTGAATGGGTAGTGTTTCTAAAAACAATTTAGAAAGCACATGGTATTGTTCAGTTTTTAGATGTTTTGAGTTACAAGTAATTGTGGGATATTCAATAATTGACTTTGATTAAAATTTGGATTTATGGCTTTGGGACCCTCAAGGGAGGTTAGACCTATAAAAATCAACTTGTTGGCCATGAACATTTAGAATGTAGTTAGAACACTGAAAGGTTATTACGGGATAGTTTAAGAATGTGAAGAGAAATTAACAACAGTAGAAATTCTGTGTCTTTTTTTTTATTGGTGCATGAAAAATCATCTGCAAACTTAATGGATTAAAACTAAAATGATAAAACGCTTTTTAAATATCTGTGGGTTAATTAAATTATCCTCCTGGTGATCTTGCCTGCACTCATTCATGTGACTGCATTTAACTTACAGATCCCCTGGAGACTGGTCACAAGGAGATACCTGGATCCACTGGACTCTATATCTATGCAATCTTTTATCATAGGTTGCTTCTCAACATTCCAAGGGAGCAAAGGTTGACCCTGCAAAGCCTCCACCACATTCTCTTGGTATAAGCCAGACACACAAAGCTAGTTCAGAATGGCTTAGGGAGATAGACTCAACCCCCTTTGGGAAAGAGCTACAAAATATATGGACATTTTTTTAGTCTACCCCATCTGAGAAACACCAATGTAAAGGTAAGACATAGAAAGAAGAGGCTGAAAAAATAAGACCCAATTATCATAAGAATTGTGTCATGAAGCCAAAAGAAGAAAAAACATTGAAAAGATTGGTTAACAGGGTCAAATTTCCCAGAGAATTAAATTACCACTTGACTTTGTGAGTGAGTGTATCTATTAGGTTTAGGAATTGGAGGCCATTGATAAACAAAATGAGAAAAGCCTTAGTAGCAGGGTAAAGATAAAAGCCAGATTGAGATTTATTGGAAAGTATATGGAAATTTGAAATGGAAATAGGCATGTTTGGTTATTCTTTCTAGAGTTTTAGGGGAGAAGGAAGTAGAGTGAGATTAAGAATTATGTTATGGCTTGTATTTTTTTAATGGGAGAGATATGAGTATATATGCAGGCTTAGGAAAAGGAGCTAATAGATAAAGATTAGAGAGACAGACATGGACAAGGAGATAGAGACAGAGAGAGAGCAGTGATGGTATTGGAGTTGGAGAGGGAGAGAAATGAGAGGAAAAGAGAGACGGAGGCAGAAAAGCAGATCCACAAAGAGGTAGAGAAACAGAGAAACAAACTAAGAGAGAAAGAGACACAGGAAGATAAAGAAACAGAAAAAGAGATAGAAAGCCATAAAGAAACAGAAAACACACATGCAGAGTACCGCATACCCGAGCACAAAGCTGTAGAGGAAGACACATATGGAAAGAGAGGCGTACACACAGACGTCCCTGCACGGAGCAGGTCAGAAGCAGAGACAGAGACACAGAAGCAAAGAGAGAGGGGACAGATATAAAGAAAGAGACGCAGACTGACAAAGAGAATAAGAATAAATGGTTTCAAGAACAAAGGTGGGGGAACAAGGCATGGACAGGACCAAGGATCCCATCTCTGAAAACAGAGAAGGATTAGAAAGAATGTTTATTCATGTAAACTTACAGGAAGACGAGGGAAAGAAATAAAGGCAATTCAAGTGTGATAGTCTCAAAATCTTTGAAAAGATGAGAAGATGAAACCTCTCTGCTGAAAACAGAAACACTGGGAGTTGCATTACAGCAGTGGTTTCAGCCATGGTTGCATGTTAGGATCAACTTGGAAGATTTTTTTTTTTTAAATACTATGGCTTGGGCCAGCCCTCAGATTCTTATTTAATTGCTCTGGTGTGAGCCTAAGTATCAGAATATAAATCTTTCTAGGTGACTTAAAAATACGGTCAGACTTAAGAATCCTTTGCTAGAGCTTTCAGGAGAGCAATGATGTTTTGGAGTCATTCCTGTGAGTAATGTTCCAGGGTAAGACCATGAACAAGTGAAAGGATTGATGGGTGTATTCACAGCCCTGTGGAAACTGACCCTTCCAATAGATAACCGAACCATTCCACAGGGTCATTCAGGTTTCTTTGTTGGTACTCAGCTGCCCAGCCAGATAGGAGGAGAAGATTTTCCAAGAATAATGAGGCCTAATGGGATGACAGAGAAGAATATGCTGATACATAGTGACAGTGACAAACAAGGACCAGGTTTGTTAAGAAAAGAAACCAAAAGTGTCCAGATAGACTGGATAAAATTACAGGACATGTAAAACCGTAAGGTGAAAGGAAACATATAGCAAGGGCATATTTGAGGTTAACATATAGAAGTTTAGGCCTAACAGTGGGTTATGGTGTTTAGAAATATCTGAAATGGAGCAGCTTCAGGGCCATGGTGTGGAATAGGTGGATAAGATGAAATGGAGGTGGCACCTGGTGGCTCAGTTGGTTAAACAACTGCCTTCGGCTCAGGTCATGATCCTGGAGTCCCAGGATCGAGTCCCACATCGGGCTCCCTGCTCAGCAGGGAGTCTGCTTCTCCCTCCGACCCTCTTCCCTCTCGTGCTCTCTGTCTCTCAAATAAATAAATAAAATCTTAAAAAAAAAGATGAAATGGAGGAAAAGATCAATTGAAAAAGGAAAGACTATGGAACTGCATTTACAGTGGCACAGAGGCCACTGCCATTGAAGATAAAATCACTTGGGGTGGTTTTCTTTTTTTCTTTTCTTTTTTATTTTCTAAGTAGTCTCCATGCCCAATGTGGAACCCAAGGTGGGGCTTGAACTCAGGACACTCAGATCAAGACATGAGCTGAAATTAAGAGTCAGATGCTTAACCAACTGAGCCACTCAGGTGCCCCAGGATGGTTTTTATAGAATTTTTTTTTTTTTTTTTTGCATGAGGGAGGTCAAATAATGGTTTGGAAACCAAAAGAGGAAACTGAAAGAATGTAAATGGGTTAAGTCACTTGCTTAAGGTCATGAAAATAGATGTACAGCATCTAGATTAGTGCCTGGTTCAGAGTAAGCATTGAATAACTATTAGCTATTATTACTAACGCTATTATCATTGAGAAGCAGAGTGAACACTAAGTCTATCAAACTCAAACGTACATGTTTTTTTTCCAAATATACCAAGAAGTTTCATTTCCTACCTTACAGTTATTTCCTAATTCCTACCAGTTCCTGTGGATAATAAAATTCTGCTCTAAACTCAACAAGCTGGCTGGACTTGCTAACATAAGAAACCTTCCCTGTGTCATTCTTACACTCTTAAACACAAACTTCTCAGATTAATGGAGGTTGGTAAAGGCCCAACTCCCCCTAAGGAGTCTTTTCTCTCTATCCTTTCACTAATTTCCACTGTTAAAGCCACAATGACCTCAGAGGGGCACTGCTTTCAATGTTCTTACTTGGGTAAATGCAGGCAGGCCCGGATATTCAACATTCTATAAGGTCTGGGGAATATCTCTTTATTCACATCAAAGAATAGCACCCATAATCAGATATTTACAAGACTGGTGTGCCCTAGGGTCCTAGGGAGGTTTGAATTCTGACATTTAGTGAGGGTATCCAAGCTCATTTCCAATAAATTCCTCAGGAGAACAGGTCCTTATGGGATCAGCTTGGCTGTGGTCTGAAGATCAACTCAGAAAAACCTTGCATTAACTCCATGTTTTGCAAACTTGCTAAAAATAAGAACCACCTGGAGTATTTAATAAAAATAAAAAATAAAATTCCAAGCCATTTCCCTAAAAAGTATTATTTAGTACATAAGGGAAGTAGGAATCCATATTTATAAGAAGAACCTCTAGGTGATTCTTATGATAAATTTGGTAAATTCTACATTAAGTTCCTTGACTCAGGAGATTCTCATCTAGTTAGCCAGAAAGCAGGGCAGGTCTCCTAGAAATTTCCTGCTCTAAGTGAGGTCAGAGGACCCATCACGCTGGCATCACATAGAAGAGTTTTAGAAATTCAGAATCTTGAACTCAACTCCACACTATTAATCTGCATTATACTAACATCACTGATTGATTAAAAGGTACATTAAAGTCTCAGGCTGGAGAGCCCCCTGCCCAGCGATAGAAACACTCTATGCTCTCCTCATCCAACTTGAATTTGGGAGAGGCCATCTTTTCTCTTCCAAATGCTTAGGGAGCATTTCCTGATTCCTGTTAGCCCCTTTTCTACAAGGATGGACCAAACAAGCTTCTCATATAATGTATCGCTTTAACTTCGATAGGCCTTTTCTACCCCAACCCCCTAAACAACAAAAGCTGAGAATCATGATCGACCCACTATCTTGGATAATAGCTCTCTGATCAACACCTCTGAAGAGAGTACAATTAGGGCCAGTGAGAAGCTATGGAGAGTCATATCCAACTCAATGTTAGAAACAACCTAACTAAGAATCAGAGCTTGGCATGGATATAAAGGCAGATATCATAGAGTAACTGAGTTGAGCTACACAGGAAGCTTCAAATAATATGCTGGAAGACTATCTGACAGCAAGCTGAAGAAAAAATTCTAGAACCTAATGTAAGGTTATAATTTCTCACTTTTAATACCCCTTCCAGTCATGATTTTCTATGCTTATAAATATTAATATCTAATATTTTTCATATCCTAGAAAACAGAATTATTCTTTGTAATAAACATTTCCAAAGCATGTTCCACATTTATGTTTATGTAATGTTATACTTTAAAAGTATGCAATAATTAAATAAGTTTGAGGATCAGTCATTGAACCTACAAGTTTTCATTATTATAGTAATTCTTGGGCTTTTAATATGTTAATGTTCCTTGTGACCTTCCAAAATAAGGACAAGGATTGCCGTGTTTTTCAACATTATTTGACCAGAGATTATTTTTTTACAGAACGTCTCATAGCAGTTATGTTGTGAAACACAATTTAGAAAATGAAAATACATAAAGTAAGTTCTCAAATGCATGAAATCCAATAAAAATTGTGTTCAGTACTTTCCTACCTAGAATAACATCTATATGCTAAGCCACATTACAAGAGAGAAGGATGCTGCAGATAAGCATTCGTCACCACAATCAGGTAGTTTGTGACATTTTAACTTCCACATCTTTCAAAATATAAAGTACGCCGGTTCTATTAATATTATTTTTTCCTTCACCCAAGCTTCACTGCATTTGACATGCATGGAATACTGTAAAGCAATAAAATATTAGAATTTTCTCCCCTTTTATTTAAGAAATACAATTATTTAGGATATATAAACATGTTTTTAATTGTTCCCATAGTGCCAGATGGTATTATCTGATTTTATTTTAATTTGGAAAGCCTGCATTTTTACTGATGAATATTAAAACAATCAGCAAAACTACAAAAGATGTATTTCAAGTTCAGAATGTCTTCCTAAAGACAGACAATCGGACTGATATCTCTATATTTAAAAAATCTGACCCTTTCCCAAATTCTGCCATTGGTATAATAATTCAACATGAGCTTGTTGCTTGTCAGAAACTCAGATCATCCCAAAGAACTTCATATTTGACAACAGCAGGTGAGCTATACAATGTGTGCATACATTCAGGCGAACACAAGCAGTACAACCTGATGCGGTTGTTGCCTATCTAATCCTGTGGGCTATCCTAATGATAGATGTTGATGTTCACACAACTGCTTTAGCAGCAGCCGTTGGAATCAATTATTGAGATGGCTAAAATGGTCACATTGGCTCCACTGTGTTCTGGCCATTTTAGGTTTATAGCTTAGACTTTGCAAAGTCACTTTAAATGGATTTTAAATAGGAGCATTTCTTAAATCAGTCTTCCTGACAACTAGTTCCATGCTCCACACGGATGCAATAAAAATATTGTCATTTTTCCTTTCTTACCTGAAGAATGAAATAACTCATGCTATATAAACATTCTGATATTGCCATGATTTATCATCTGAAAAAAATGAGATTCCAATATTACTTTGAAGGAGATGGGAACTGCCAATGTAAACAGTCAGAGAGAATTCTCATTGTGCTGAATCAGATGCCTCTGAGCTCTTTTGGTGTTATTCAACCCACATTTTACAGTGTAAATATACACTTAAAATGGCTGTAATGTAAAAACAAAACATGATTTTAAATGACCAATGCATTATATTTTTTAAATCTATTTCTAAATTGTAAAATCTACTGGAAAAAAAATTTAATTCTTTAAAAATGAATTACCTAAAATAATTTCTATAGTAAGACAGTAATTTAGAAATTAATTTTTTTAATTTTTTTATTGTAGAAATTAATTTTGATAAGATTAGTATACTTGACAACTCTAGTTCCCAGTTTCCTAGGAAATAGAAATACAATTAAAAAAACAAGAAGTTTATGAAAGCTAGAGGTACACCTAAAAATATATTCTATTTATGAGACTAAGGATTGACATATTGAGTCATGTTGTCTATACATGAGCTATACATATCAAAATAATTTTACCTTTTATTATTCATGTCCATGGCATGGATCCAATCATTTTAGTTACCCAAAGATAAAATTAAGTCTATACAATATCAATTGCCTGAAAATGTATTAAACTGTCTGTCTGCTATACCTTTTTCTTTCTCACATCTAGAGTCCCGAAGTGCATTAATGTCTGTATTAAGGTGGGATTATGACTCCATGCTTGGTCCTGTTTCCTCAAATCCAAAATCTAATCTTGTGTTTCTAAGTAGAGATGCTGATTATCAATATAGGCTAATGTGAAGGACTGAATATTTGTGTCCCCTCAAAACTCACATGTTGAAGCCCCAACCCCCAGGGTGATAGTATTTGGAGTTGGGGTCTTCAGGATGTAGGTAGGTTTAGATGAGATCATGAGGGTAGGGCCCTCGTGGTGGGATTAGTATCCTTATAAGAAGAGATGCTGAAGAAGAGTTTAGTTCCTTTCTCCCTCCCACTTTCTCTCTCTCACTCACACTTTCCCTCAACCCCAAGTACTCTCACCCACAATGGAATCAGGGAACACTTTGATCTTGAATTTCCCAGACTCCAAAACTGTGAGAAATAAATTTCTATTGTTTAAACAGTTCAATCTGTGGTATTATGGCAACCCAAGCTAAGACACATAGTGACAAAAAGGAGAACATGAGCTTTGAGCTAATAGCCCCAAGTTTTAAACTTAGCTGGTCGACATACACTTCTGCCATTAACAGATTGCTTTATACTGCTAAACCCCAGCTTTATTTATAAAATAATAACAATAAATACCTAGGTAGGAGATAGTTGTGAGAACCAAGTAGGTAACGTATGTAAACACCTTACCATATGAAGTGCCCAAAATGTTGCTTTTGGGGTGATTTTATTATATTTTTTCTTTATCCAGTATTTTTTTACCTATCTTTTATTTATAATTTCAAGTGTTTTATTTTTAAAGAGTCTCTTTAAGCAGCTTTTGTTGGATTTTTTAAAAATCAATATGAGGAATTCTTAATCTCAGGAAACAAACTGAGGGTTGCTGGAGTGGTGGGGGGTGGGAGGGAGGGGGTGGCTGGGTGATAGACATTGGGGAGGGTATGTGCTACGGTGAGCGCTGTGAATTGTGTAAGACTGTTGAATCACAGATCTGTACTTCTGAAACAACGCAACATATTTTAAGAAAAAAAGAAAAAGAAGAAGATAGCAGGAGAGGAAGAATGAAGGGGAGTAAGTCAGAGAGGGAGACGAACCAGGAGAGATGATGGACTCTGAGAAACAAACCGAGGGTTCTAGAGGGGAGGGGGGTTGGGGGATGGGTTAGCCTGGTGATGGGTATCAAAGACAGCACGTTCTGCATGGAGCACTGAGTGTTATACGCAAACAATGAATCATGGAACACTATATCAAAAACTAATGATGTAATGTATGGTAATTAACATAATAAAAATAATTTAATTAATTATTAATAAATGTAATATTTACTTAATAAATATTTATAATAATGAAAAAATCAATATGAATTTTTCTGTCTTCTAACATAAGAAATTTATCATTTAAACTTACACAATTTATTTAATTGGCTTAACTGCCACCTTGTTTTATTATTTATAAATCATAATTTGCTTTTAGTATCTATGTTTTGCAAAATGGACTTTGTTTTATTTGCTTATTTACAAATGTGTGCTTTTATTTTAAATCACTTTCATTATTATCAGGTGTTCAAAAATATTCCATCAGTAGCAGGTTCACACCATAAATACAAAATATCACTAAGCAAAACACTACAGCATATTACAACTATATTGCATTCCAGAGAAGGAAAATTCTGTTTTAGAAAATCAATATCACATAACACTACTTTATAGTTTTGAGGAAGAAGAAAATATATAAACATCTTGATGACACAGTAAGCTTTAGACAAAAATTTAACAACTAAGCTTGTTAGGAGAAAACTTAATGAATTTGAAAAAAAAAGAAGATCTTTATCTTGATTAAGGCTTCCTCGTAGACAACTATGACAAATAGTATAGTTAATATGAAGCAATCACTTAAAAATAAGGGCAAAGATAAAGGTAGCCACTAGTTCATATTGCTTATTACCCAATGTAATAAGGCAAGAAAAGTACACATGTAAAACAAAAAGATGGGGGTGCCTGGCTCAGTCTATAAAGCAGGCAACTCTTGATCTTGCAGTGGTGATGAGTTCAAGCCCCATGTTGAGTGTAAAGCTTGCAAAAAGAAAAGGAAGAAGAAATAAACAAAGAAAAGAAAAGGAAAGAAAAGTACAGATGTATAAATAAAGAAAAAGAAGAAATACGCCACCATTACATGCAAATGATATATCTGTGCACCTAGAAAATAAAAAGACACCTAACTGGAAATTATAAGAAGTAATAAGAGAGTTAAAATGATTGCTTATAAGTTCAACATCAAAAATAAGTCATTTTCTTATATCAGTAAAACAGAGATAAGTAATTATAAAATGTAAAGGGTAAAGGTTAAATTTATAAAAAATGAGAGAGTGAAGAACTTTAATATTCCTTACTTATGTAAAAATTATTAAAAGTTAGGTTAAAGAATACATGAATAAATGGAAATACTGTGCTCCTACTTCAGAAGACTTAATTTTATCAAATCATATAGAAATGTCAATCAGAAGTTTTCATGTGCATATGCTTTGATCCAGCTCACCACTCAACACTCAACAAAATAAAATGTGCACAACTACATACCAGAACATGCAGGCATTGCTTGTATTATCAAAACATTTTTTGAATTCTGGAAATGACTTAATGGCAACCACATGGGAATGGTAAAGGGGGATTTTCACTCTAAGTTATCAATTAATATGCTATCGGTGCAGTAAAGAATTAGCTCACTTAGGGGGCGGAGCAAGATGGCAGAGGAGTAGGAGACCTGGATTTCATCTGGTCTCAGGAATTCAGCTGAATAGGGATCAAACCATTCTGAACACCTACGAACTCAACAGGAGACCAAAGAAGAGAGTAGCATCAACTCTCTGAACACAGAAGCAACCACTTTCTGGAAGGTAGGACGTGCGGAGAAGTGAATCTGAGGCGATATTCGGGAGGATAGACGGCGGGGGAGGGGCCTCCGCCGGCCCCTTCTGGCAAGTGCTAGAGCCGCGGAGCACAAAATCGGAACATTTAGAAGTCGGCTCCGCTGAGGGACGTCGCTCCAGTGGCTAAGTGGGGGGTGGAACCCTC